>NW_018397259.1:4430615-4458575 GCF_002168275.2 Theobroma umbraticum | reverse complement strand
TAAACCTTAACTGAAGGAAGTGAAAAGCACACTCACCCTGTAACCAACTTGTTGTTTAACACGTGACAAAGGATGGGGAAATTCACTAGTAGGCCTGATAGAAAGGTGACAAATGTCATTGACACAGTTAAATCATTCTCAACACACACACACACACACACATATATATAAAGAGATTATATCAGTCCAGGGAATGATTGCATTGTCACAAAAAGACAACACAAAGTTGATTGCCTTCATACAAGATGAGTGATGTCAATATCAATGGTGTGTGCACAATTCAAAACCTGCTAATTCAGAAGACTTTTTTTAACATCAAATAATTGCAACCAACCAAGACTTACGTCCATGGCATCGTGAAGAATATATGAAGTGGTACTTTTAGTGCCTCTGCAACATGTGTATGTCCTGAACAAGTATTTATCTACATTAGACGCAAGAGAGAGAGAAGAGAAAAAGATAGATGTCCATAAGTTTCATTCATCAGAATACCAGCATGATTTAAATAAAGAACATTGAATATGCAGAACATAAAAATGGACAGCTATGTTTCATTAGGTTAAATATTGCAGTAATGTTAACCATGTAAGAGGGTGAAAGCAATACCAGAAAGACCCTTTCTACTTAAAATGCTCAATTGTCATTGGACAAAAACACACTGCTTAATAATAAAAATGAGGTACTAAGACCTAACCATAAGCTGGGGGATTGGCAATTATCGCATCCACATCAAATTTGACATTATTATCAAGATCATTGGCCTCACATGCAGGAAGTAGAGAGAATATTATTTCCCTTATTTGTTGCCTCTGAACAGGAATTTCTGAAGGAACTGAAGGCAAAAAGCCTTTATTCTTGACCATATCTGCAGAAAACTCAGGGATCAGTTCACATTTTAAAAATGAAAATTTCTATTTCATATGATGCCTAACTAATTAGACTCAAGCCAATGTCTTAGAAAACATCTTTGTAGTGCTTTAAAGTAATATTTAGTAATCACTTGATGAATGAAAAAAGAAGGCCTAAATCCACCAAATATATGGCTACATGACACCTTTATGCAAGATCACAGAAACTGGATAAAGATTAAATGAAAAAAAGGTCAGGTCTGTTCTCAACTTAAACATTAAATTTTACATAAGAGAAAACCGTGAAAGGAGGCCTTTCGCAGTTTCCATTTTCTCACACCAAGAGCTGTCAATTGCTTATAGAATCTACAAAAATGCCCTTTGAAAATGTATTTTATTGGAATTTTTTTCTTTTTGATATATTTGTTGAGAAAGCATACAATTCTACAAATAACCAAAGAAACAAAAAAATGAGTCGACCTCAAACAGCCCCCTATCTTGACCATATATATTTCAAGAGCAACTACACAAAAGAATAATCAGATAAAAGATCCTCACCCTCAAAAACAAATAGGGAAGTTTGAAAATATTATAAAGATAAGATTTAGACACTTACAGCCAGCAAGAACTTTTGGATCTCCCCCTAAGGGGAAAAACTCTAACCCAGCATCTAAAACAAAATCTTTAAAATTTGAGTGAGTTGCCAATCTAACCCTATGGCCATCTGCCTGCAAGCAAAATTTGACCTCCATCAACTCAAAATATTGGAGGCTATCTTTGAAAGAAAATCTGTCCAAAGAAAAGGGATAATCTACATTAAACAACTATAAACCAGCAGACAACCATCATAATCATTAGGTAACACTTTCTTTGAACCATGCATACTAAAAAGTTTTTTCATAATATAAATAAACTGACATCAACACAAGTTGACCATCAACTGTTTATGGACTATTCTCCATGTACCAACATTGGTTCTACGTATCCTGCGTGAAACCATAGAAGAAAAAATTTGATTACCCTTTTCTTTATAGCATCAATGTTAGCCATTCAGGTTTTCATCATGTTCACTCTGATGTCTAAGGGTCACATAGCAACCATTATTATGAAATTAAAGGAATTATTGGTTCACATTAAACATGTTTTAAATTAGAATTAGCACATAGAGCTGCTTTTCTAATTTTGTCAATTTAGTGTTTCTAGTGGCATCTTTTTTCCTTTAACTACTTTTTGCCATCTTCCTCTCCACACTATTCCAGACACCATGCTGTCTTAGTTAAAAAACTTGTGCTCCATTATCACATTGGTGCTTGGCTACCTTAACATTCCAAGCCAAATAACAGCCATTGCTCTCAACAGTGCATGCTAAGCAAAGCCTAAATCCCATTGGTTCTGTCTCAGAATTCTACCGACCAATCTTCTCATCTCCATCCATGCTTACATCCTCAAACTTGGCCCATTTACAAATAAAAAATCTAATATCAAAGAGTTAAGTCTGCACCTGTCTAAAGTCTGTCTTTAACTCAGCACACAACTATGTAGACAAATTTCTTCAATTTGTCCTGCTTCAGTCCTTGACCATGCATTCTAGGCAGTAGGTTTAAGAACTTTTCAATTACTACAAGCAGCAAAATAAAAGAATTGAAGACTTTTGTAACATGCAGCTGACGGGACCAAAAATAGGTGAATGGAAGTTGAAAATAAAAGTAAAATAGAATCAGCCTCAATGGCAAATATCGAAAGATAAGGCCAAGTGTCATTTAAAAGAAAAAGGGCGATAAAGCGAAATGCACCAAACCACAGGTCCTACACATGTGAATGGTGATGATGGGTGTATTGGAAAGTAAAAGACAGAAAGTAATGGCGGGGAACCCTAAATATAAGGAAACAATATAATTAACTCATAGAAATGTGTCTGTACATATGGATAGATGGATAGCACTATGATAACAATGTTTACAACAAAAATAGAATGATTAACTATAAATACATCAAGGCACAAATGTTATGCATGGCATTCATGACAGGTACAACTTCCCAACCGTTATATTTCAGCACGTAATCTGCATGAAGATAGCCACAATGCCATATTTAGTCATGCGACCAACATTGAAAATAAAAACTCAAGAGCACAACCTAATTCCAGGCTTTAAGGAAAAGATACCAAAACCTGCAGACTGTATACATACTTCTAAAAGGCTGTTGTTAAGATGAGGATACAGATATAACCTGTAAACGTTTTCCAATGGCAACAAATGGTTGTACATCTCCTCGTGTTCCCACAATAAGCATTACTATTTGCAGTGGAGGAGGTATTTCTGGAATACCTTCTGTGTAATGCTCTTTATCTGGAGCATGATTGTAAACTACACCACTTCCAAAATCAAGGGTAGGTGGTTTCATATCTACTGGAACATCAAATTGTACCGTTCCATCATGTTTCACATTAGCGACTTGGTTTAAAAATTTGATCTGCGTTAATATTTAAAAATCAAGTTTAAAATCCCATTCACAAGAGCAAAAATGATGGAATAGCAAGCAAAAATTAATATAAAATGTTAATACTATACTTGGGGAATCCCAAAAAAGAGCTTTTGATTAAAGAAATAACCAATGTACAATCAGTCAGACTATAGCAAGACAAAGAAAAATGGGAATGAACTAGGTTTTCACACCAAATACCAAAAAGAAATATAACAGCTTGGAACTCAATAATGATAATAAATCTACTGATCTTGTTTGTCATCTACCATTATATTCTTATTAAAGTCCTGCATGACAACTGCCCATCTAATATGTATGTAGGTGCAAAAGTAAAGTTTGAAGTAATCATGCTTCCAGTATTAATATGAATTACAACACATTGATGCTCATAACATAGAAGAAGTCACTTCACAAAATTTATATTTATGTCTCAGCTGTAATTAAATCATATCCCAGAACTTAAAACTAGTTTAATCCAGAAGACAGATCCTACATCCCTTTAACTTCCTGTGCATGGTAATAAAACAAACAAAGAAATGAAAACTGTAACCAGAGGTTAAATATCATACCCTCTTTCTTAAAGGAACTTTTTCATCCAAAAATTTGGCTATATATAAAGCTAATTTGCTACTTTGTCTTTCTTTCCGAGAATTTGGTTGCTGATTAGAACCTGAATCCATTGCAGAAGTAGATGCTTTGCCACGCATGTTTTGTCCAGCCAAACTCATGTTAGTAAGCCCTGGGTAGAGCAGATTTTAGAGCAATAATAATAGTATGACTAATTACATTCATTAAAATAAATAAGTCCCACATGCCAATGCATTTATGAAAAAAAAAAATTAATGTGATGGTGAATTGGTCAGAAAGAATAGAGGAGGAGAAAATCCTAGAATGCAGCTCCATCCACAAACACAAGTAACCTTCAAATTTTTGGAATGATATGCACATGTTACATGTAATAGCATCTCTTGAAACTTTCTTGTAATCACATACTGACAGGTACCATTAAGTGTCTTCCCAGCAATTCTGTAGTAAATACAGTAGTAATCATTGAAGTCATCATTTAGTATCAAGCTGAGACACACAAGGAGATAAGAAGAGTCAAGATTGGTTATCAAGTATATATAGAATTATGGCATTGTCAGACTGGTTTAGGATCTTAATTTGTTGGAGATTGCAGCTTTAGAGGGTCAGGATCTTAGTTTAATTTCTCGTTACATATTAGGGCTTTATTTAATTTATGGATACACATTTGTCATAAGCCTTTGTTGGAGTCCTTATAATAATCACTTGACTATAATAGAGGACAAGTTTATGGAAATTTGAGCAGCTAGTATGCTCTCTAGGGATGAAGAAAAGTCCTTGGGACTTAGCACCGAAGCCCAAATCTCTTTCTTCTACACTTACTTCCCAACTTATTTTAGGTTTTGTACCCTACAGTATGATATTATAATCCCTAAACAAACTCTTACCAGTTACCATCTAACTCACTCCTAAAAACCCCAAATACTATTAAATCCATTGGCACCAATTACACAAAGCTTATACCTGAATAGGTCACCTGGGCTTATAGCCACACCTGTTTTTCTAATTTCACTTCATTTTTGTAGATAAGCAAACCTCGAGACAGATTTTCCAGAGGATGATAGATTCAGTTTATACACTAAAAAGATTTTATAATTCAGTCATACATCCTAACGTAACAACGGTAGGATTTATAAAAATGAAAAGTAGAGGGACATTTCATCTTAGGCTCACATGCAAACAAAGGACTTCCTGCAATATATAACTGGTTAGCAAAGCAAGAAACAGAAAGAACCTTTTGTTTTACATTCATACTACATTCCAGATATATGCAGACCCAAAACAGTTTTAAATGAATATTTTGGTTAGAGAAAGAAATAAATCAAAACTTTTAAGGCAACCTTGGTAGATCAGAATTTCAATTTCTGTGCTTATGAGGCTTTATCTTAATGGTAAGGCAGAAGCCCCAGAGAACTTAGGTCCTTGGCTTTGCTCCAACTTTAGGTTTGATTTCCTCTAGTTACAGGCTAGTTTACTAATTTTTTCCTCTGAAAGGGCCTCTTTAGCCAGTTATACTCATAACACTATCTACTTGTACATGTATTCTAGTAAGTTCTATTACGGCTCATTTGTATTCTAGTAAGTTCCATTACGGCTCATTTGCAACAAAAAAGCTATTCAGGAAATATGTACATTTCTAATTTTTACAATTTTCAAAATACTAACGGAATTCCCTTTCATACATTATGTCCATTAGTAATCAAATAATCAAAGTAAACAAATAATAACAATAATCAAACCTGAAGCTTCTGAGCCATTATCGTCATCGCCTACAATTTCGATATCGAAATCAACAGGCACATCAGTTGAACAACCTAAATATAAATCCAAAAAAAGAAAAAACCACCAAAAGGTAAAAATAATTTAACTTTGAGCAAAAAAGTTTAAGCACTAGCATAAAGCAAACAGTTATAAAGAAGTTCTCGTAAATTCCTCTCCACCCCCCCCCCCCCCCAAAAAAGCTTTTATCAATTAAGTCCATAAAATAAATCCAAGAAACATAAAAAGAAAGCGAAAAAAAAAGAGTAATGCAAGAAACCTGAAGAATTAGCGGCATTGGAATCATCGCCGGAAATCTCAATGGAGATATCGCCGGAAGTGACGTAGAATTCCGACGACTCGTCTCCGGCAACTCTGCCATTTCGTTACAGAGAAGAAGAAGAAGAAGTAGACTCCAGAGGAACCCTAGAAGAAAAAGAGGAGCGAAGGGCGTGGCAATATTCTGAGAGGAAAAAGGGCGTTGGCAATGGGAAAAGAATCGGAATTTATATAGAATTTAATAGCGTGGTTGGTTTCTTTTGCTTTTGTAATTTCTGAGACAGGAAAACGGAAGGAAAATGGAGAGACGTTCGACGAAAAAGGGCAAAAGAAAGAGAGGAAGACACGTGTATAGAAAGCCACGTAGGATGTCTATTAAAGGGCGCCAAATTTAGATTTCGGATTTGGTAGCCGACCGACTCAACCTAACATCTTAATTCCTAACTAAGCCTTTTTGACCGTAAAAGTGGTAATCAATGATTTACGGCTTTTATAAAACTTTCTATGAATTTTCAACAATTAATTTTTTTATAAAATTTTATTTACATAAACAATTTCAATCATAATAAAACATTATATAATATTATATGAAATTTAATAAAATAATAAATTAACTATCAAATCAATATATAATTAAACAAATCTAGTATAAAATTAAATCAAATTTACATATGATAAAATTTAAACTTAAAACCTCAAGATTTTAATCTTTTTCTTGCCATTGACAACAATTGAACATTTTGGTTGATGACACATCATTTCTATTACAAGGAAGAAATTTTAAAATATACATTTCTACTTCAGAAATTGAATTTTTGTCTAATTTTATATTAATTTATTTATTTATGTGTCGATTTATTAACTTTTTGAACGTAACAAGTTTTTTCAAACTTGCCTTTCGTTTTGAGGAGAGTTCTCTTTTCATTTTTTTTTTTTTGATTGTTCTCTTTTCTCTAATGCTCTTTCTCTGCCATTTGTGTGATTATCAGATTTGGTTTGTCTTTTTTGAGTTGACGATATTTCTCTTTCCTTGGGTATTTTTTGTTTGTAACATTTTTTTGGATTTTTCTATTCTTTTTTCGATTTTAATCGATTTTGTCTTTTATATTTTACGAGTTTGTATCGATTTTAAGTGCAAAGCTTTTAATGGAGCTGCTCAATTAAGCATCATTGCCATTGTCTTTTTTTTTTCTAAGATATTCTGAACAAGTATAACAGTAAACAAATATAACATTTGATTGACATAAATATCTGGTTCAATAATGAATAAGTTGTTTAAGATAATTGAGTTTAAATCCTCATTTTTATGTATAGTTCTTCATAAAAAATTTATTATGTTTGCTTAAAAGTAAGTTAATATTGTGTTAAAACTTATAAATAAGTTAATAACTTAAAGATAATACCAATTAAAGCATAATAGTTTCATATATATGAAAAATGTTAATTTTTAATATCAAAATAAAAAAATCTGATATAATATTTAAAAATTTTTCAAAACTATTTAAAAAAATTTAAAATATTTTATTTTTTTATTAAATACTAATAAATTTTTATATTTTTTATTTTAAATTAATAAATTTTCATCAGTTAAAACATCATGTGACATTATGGTGTAATTTTTTTATGTGATTATATTACTGTGTTATATCTAACATGTTATATTATTATTTTTATTTTATATATATATAGTGTAAACAAAATAACTTTATTACATCATAAGCCAAGCAACTTCTTTTACGAATATTGTGAAATATTGATATTCTACAATCTCAATCTTGTAAGAATAAATTTTTTATTTTTTCAATTATAATATTTTAATATATCATATCAACTATATTTAATACAAAATGACAAATAACATTCATTTATATGTTATTATAAAAACTTATTTAATTTAAAATATAAATATATATAAACTTAATTAAATAAAAAAATAAAAATTTATTTAAATTTTACTAAATAATTAAAAGATTTGTTTACATATTAAGCCAAAAACTTTCATTTTATATCTTCGTATTTTTTGCAGCCAAAGCATTTCTTTCGGCTTTTGCTTAAAGAAACGCAAATACTAGTAAAAGAAGCAATCGAACCAAGCGTCATAAGCAGCTCTCATACTCTCATCAGTATTACCATGTGGAAGTCATGAGGATCCAAAGATTAAACACACTTTTCCATTTTCTTCATACGAAATACATCATCCAAAAAGAAAACAAGTTTTGAGCATAAACTTTCTGAAAGAGGTAAATTGCCTCGTCACCACAATGCTTAACAGAAGCACTGAGGGGTAAAATGCTGAAAGAAGCGGTCATCGGGAATACAATTGACATGTTTGAAAGCGGCCTTATACGTACTCATCACTGCCCGAAATTAAGGCATCTGATTCAATTTTCGAAGTGATCAAGGGAGCGAAGCAGAAAAATCTTGTTTTTTAGGGTCCGGTCGACTCAAGATACCTGCATTCAAGCACAAATCCGAGGGAACAAGGGCATTGTTTTCTGACCCTCCACATAGATTAGGCCTGATCTCAATTCCCTGGATAACGAGGCCACCCTTCCAGTGACCACCCTCAATCTCCAAAACACTCATTTCCAATTCCTCATCAATGCATCCCTCGTTGAAGAACTCACCCAGCTCAATCTCCAACCACCCATCTACTCTCGCCTTCGGGTACTGATCATCACTTGCAGTAGTAGGTACAGATGCTTGCAACCCAAAGAGACGGCTTCTTGTAAATAGCCCAATTCCCCTTGGGGCAATCGGGTAACGACGTCCTCGGCGTCTTTCTGTATCCAAATAGACAGCTCTCTTCTGACCTTCAGTGCCAACAAGTCCAACACCAACTTCCACAGATTGGAGGTCAAACCCATAAGCTCCAGCAGTTGTTGCCTTGAACACAAGATAAGCCTTATAGTGCGTCATGGGTGAAAGCATGGAGATACTGATCCTCCCACGGATTTCAAGCCAACAAACACTAAGAAGCTCTGCTACCTCTTCAAACCTGTTTTTTACATGAAATGTTTACATGTTAACAACAATAGAAAATAAATTGTGAAAAAGAGAGGTGATGGACGAAGGAAGTAGGGGCGAGATGTAGAACTTTCATCCATTAATTCTTTTCACCTATTCCATGCTGTCCAATATAACTATAACAATCTAAGATTCACAATTCTTAGTTAAGTCTTATAAACTTAGATGGTAATGATGAAAGTATAAGAAATAACGGCGAAAACCCAACCAGAAGGGCAGGGGCGAGGGGAGAGACAGAGAGAGAGACCTGGACTCAGGTATAGAAATCCATCTCCAATAAGTTGGAGTGTCACCCCATACAATGGAGAGGTCCCTGGCAGATAGCATGTAACATTTCTTGCCGCTCCCTCTTTCCAATGAGAAGCTCTGTTTCATGAAGATTAGCATTGTTAAAACCTAAGTTACACGCAAGAAATCCAATGGAAGAAAGACCACACTCTGATCACTACCAAACTGAACAAAACGTTTTGACTTTTGAGAATTCCCTATTACAGAACAAGCAACATTAATCATTTTTGCTAATTGATAACGTCTATTAAAAAGTCTAGAGCTCGTCGGATAGATTAGATTCAAGAAAATCTAATTCAGGGAGAGAAGCACAAAGCATTTGCAAAGAACATAAAAAAGATTAAGCAAGCATGTTAGAGTTTCTTGATAAGACCAAAAAGATGATTGACAATTTCTTAAGCTCCTCACCTTTTTGATAATTGCCTCATTATTTATCATATCCAAAAATTGCTATGGAATTTTCAAACAAAACTTAGGAAGAGAGGGTGCGTTCAATTACCTTTCGGCCCCCTTCGATAAGGATAGGATTATCACAAAGGCTGAGATAAAGCGCTTTCTTGGAAGCTAGCGATGAGGGAATTATAGCCCTATAATCAGACGGTAAGAAGCTTTCCCAGACGGCGTCGGACTCGGCAGCCGATTTAAAGGTGGTGGAAACCGCCGACAATCTGCAGGCATCGCAAGGAGTGGTGAAGGAAAGGACGGCGGCGATGCAATCTTGCGGGAGAGCATTAAGGTCGAGCAGTAGTGAAGGCAAGGACGGCCCTCCTATTCCTCCTCCTTCAATCTCAGAAACCTCGGATTTCATGAGAATCGATTACAAATTTCTAGAACAGAACAAAGAAGAAGCAAAAAAGAAAAGAAGGGGGTAGGAGAAACTGTTTGGTTCAAGTGAAAGAACGGTCGTTGGCAAACTTATTTATAAATATGTGAGTGAAGGGGGAAATCTTAGCGGTTAAGTCTTTGGGATGCATTCCAATGGCGTGGCAATCGGCCAGGAAATGGGTATCCCGAAAAGCGGCTTTGCCACGGTGAGGTCTAAGATTCAGCACATCAGAATCGGCCACACAAAAAGATAGATAGATGCCTACTACCATTTTTAATTATTTTTCTATTTTTATTTATCTTATTTAAACGACAACAATTATAGTGCATCCATAAAAATCCAATTTATTTCTAAAAAAGGAGTAAGCCATTTTTTTATTTTTTTAATTTAAATTAATACATAACAACAAACAATAATAATCTGTAATGAAAATCATAATCATTAAAAATTCCTACTACCGCTTCTACTATCTATTATTAGTGTTATTAGTAGTAGATTAAACTATAGTTTAATACAATAAAGGGAGGTCAAAAATATTGTTGTCAACTCTGAAATCCCAAACTTTGTTTCATATTCAAAAACTGGTGTGAAAAGAAGAACTTTTGCAATTAAAGCCATGCCATTCCGAGTCATCAACGTGGTCTTTTCATCCAGTCTACTTGTATTCGCACAAACTCTGCACTTTCAATCCCCATAAAACAGATCGGTACTTCGATCATTTATAAACAAAGTGGGGCTCGATTCGCGTGGAGTGGATTTTTCTTTTTTTTTAATGGATATATATATATATAATTGATTTTGAACTGAATGATATTTATAATTTAATTTATATTAATATTTGTGGTGTAAAAAAATATGTTAATTTTTATGTGGTCAAATTCTTTTAACATTAACAACGTAACTGTGAAATAAAATCTTTATTTAAAACATAGTCTTAAAAATGAAATTATTTTTACTAAACAATTTGATTCAATTATTAATACCGAATATCGTTGTTTAAATGATATTTTATTTATATTTAGTTAAATGATTTATATAAACATATTATAAAACAAATTGATTGCTTTTGCACTCACGGGTTCTTTCTTCGTGCTTTTCTTTCCATTCGTAACTCAATTTAGTCAATTAATAATTTTATAAATTTAATTCATGCATAAGAATTAAGATTAAATAATCAAAACAAAAATATATGTATATATACTATGATTAACAAGGACTTCTAGTTTATAATAACATTGATTAGCAAAGGTCACCAAGCATAATTATCAAAATCGAATCAGAAAGTATCAATGGCTCGATTGTAGGGTCAATGGTTGAATTGCATATTTAATTTTTTATTTAAATATATGTTGTTAGAAGGAGGAAAATTTTTTATATAATATAAAATTATATAAACTATAAAAAAATTTAAATTATCTATTTTAAGATAACTCTAAAATATAGTATTATAGTTATAGTATTATAATATAACTTTAATGAGATATTATAATCTAACTAAATAATAGTATTGTATAATAATTCTAATTACATAATTTATTTATAATTATATACTTAAAAAATAAATTATGTAAGAATATAAACAAACATAACCCTTGATTTGATGGTTGTAAAGACCGTAAAGGATAAATACACTTGAATAGGTGACAGAATACCCTTGATCTAATTAGTGCAAGAGCTTTTAGTGTGGACACACGAGCTCACTTCACTGAGATTCTCTTTTGCTGAGGTGATTTTAATGAAATGCAGAAATACCAATATTCAGAGCAAAAATCATTACCTTTTTCTCTTTGCCATAATCTTTAGAGTTGAGAGAGTGTAAAGGAACCAGCTTCCTTGCAAGAGTATCTATCACTTGATCCCACTAAAGTCTCTTAGAACAGCAGCCACTCTCGCAACAGAGCTGTCCCTTGCTAGAGCACATCCGCGTTCAGCTTGAAGCCACACGGTGGCAGCTGCCACCTCAGTGGATGAGAATTAACATCTCCCATATCACCGTTAACACTCACACTTCATCGGCTGAGACCTGAAAATTATTCAAACCGCTACCTCGCTAACAATTTGGTCATAAGAGAAACAGGATGGACAAGGCAATATGACCTATGTCCAATGCTGGTATTTAGTCAGTTCAAAGTTGTAAGTAGAAGTAAATCGATGGGCATTCTGTAATAAGGATCACGAGCTTTATTCACCTCAGAGAAGCAGGACTAAAATGAATAGCCATACCTTTAACTAATTAAGGAAAGGTGCTCAATTTCCAGAGAATAATTCTACATGATGAATAATTACAGTTGGCAACTTATGAAATTTGACTTTACAGATAACCATCCCTCCTATCTTGTTCCTCAGCTTCCTTGTTAGCAGCTTGAACAGATTTTAACCAAAGAAATGCCTGTATATTCAAAGTCAGATTAGCAGAACAATGCATTAGATTGAGGTAATAATTTCAAGCTAATGTTTCATAAGTACTCTATCAACCACTTTGAAAATGGGGTTGCTTGTCACCAAATAAAAGGACTATTAGGTTATAATATCAACATATGTTTAAATTTGTTGACAAAACTCTTTTTTTAGTTACATAGCATCGAAACCTTCATTCTTCCAAATCAATCAAAATTATTGGTAGGAGCCAAAGTTGATAATAAATAGGACCTTATTACATTAGATCACAAAAAATAACGGATTGGATTTAGAACAGTTTACAATATTAAATCCAACACAGTTAAAGATAAACATGTGGTAGTCTGAGACTTGTAACTTTTCTAAAATCACCTTTCTTCATTGTTTAGAGTTTCCTGGGAGCTTTCAGCAACTAAAGTCAAGGGATGCCAAAATGAATTGCAATTCCTCAAACTACAAATAATTGTTAAGTTCCCCATAAAGCAAAGTTATACTTGTGGTATCAATTATATGTTTTTTAGATTTCAAGAACTAGACTCCACAGGGAAAGAATTAGAGATGATATTCCCTCATTCAAAATATTGATCTCAATACCAGAGAATAGAAAAATAAAGTAGCAAAACTCACAGAAGTGGGGATGCCAGTAAATGCAAAGAAACCAAGCAAGGGCGCATAGAAAATGCTGTCTGAGTTTACAACTCCGAAAACAGGCCTTTGGTTGGCATACTCAAAAATAGAACCTATCTGCAGGATGAAGAGGAAAAAGTTTAGACATCTCATTTTTGTGGGTGTCAAACCATTATAGATTAAGAAGAGGAAGCATACTGCAGCAATGGCAGTTACTGCTGAGGCAAGTAAGTAAACATAGAAGGGAATCTCAAAACTCTGCTGCACTGTGTACTCCTTCCCTTCATCTTGAGCCCAAGGAGGGGGCTCATCGGAATCAGGTCTAGCCCAAGATGGAACAGTTTCTTCAGACTTGCTGGACTTTGCAGAACCTTCAGTTGCAGCAAACACAAGAAACCTACGAGATAACCTTTTGTTTCCATAAATATGAAAGCATCTTGTGGCATGTTGATTCAGAATCCTTTCTCTAATGCCCAAAAATATTCGGGGACATGATGAATTTTCTTTTATAAGGACACCACGGATTAGAGTTGAATTGGATGGAGACAATAAGGTTGCAACCATCATATCTTCCTCTTCCTCTTAATCCTTGTTTGTTATATCGTTTCTGCTCCTGGAAACAAACCTAAAGTGATAATAAGAACATTAAGAAAATTGTTAGAGGCTGTATATAGGGGTGGGCAAATGGTCGGTTTCGCTAATTCAGTTTAAAATGTTTGAAAAAAAAATTGACCTTTTTAAAAAACTACACTAACTGTTTTAGAGAGGAAAATCGATGGACTGAGACAACATAGAGGCTGAAACTAGAGTCATACTAAGGAGCCAAAAGAACGAAAAGCAAAAAGGAAGAACAGGTTACATATTCACAAGACAGTTAATCAGCTTTGCTTCAACATCTTTTGCTTCAACAGTACATAATCAGCTTTCCATTCAAGAAACCAATTCATAGAACACATCTCAAAATGAAATTCTAGCTCCAAAATAACACGGTACTAAAGATGTAAATAAGAAAAACAAAATTACAAGGTATCTCAATAGGAATCAAATTTCTCACCCAGTTTTCTTTCATTGAAGTTCTGCTCGATACAGCAATCTAGAATTCTGATTATAAAGCGAAACCAACTGGAAAGATAAATATAAAGCATGCCACAAGTTTGCCTTCATGGCCCCATAAAAAAAATTTTTAATCTATTTATAGCATTAAAAAAAAAAAGAAATCGGGTTCATTCATTTTAAGTCAACCAGCCTTAACATGATTTTGTTTGCAATTTCAGAGCTCCCTGGCATTCTTAACCAGCTATCTTCAAATTTTGCAACCTCCCCACAAAAAACCGAACCTTGCCACTAACCAAAACAACAGCAGGTAAAATTTTAAGGGCCGGAATGTCCAGTCTGATAGACTGTTAGTAAAATACAAAAGGACATTCTATCGGCAAATAGCTAACATAAATGAATACATTGAAGCAACTTTCAAGTTTTAACCCACAAAATCATATGATATAATATAATATTTTTCATCCATACCCTAAGCAAGCAGACCAAAGTTCAGAAAAATAAAATTACACAAGCACAAAACTACAAATTCCATAGTACCCAGTTCTCAGACTCGGACAATGATCTTGTAAAACTAACACAAGAAAAAGCAACAAGAAGGTAATAGTAAAGAAGTACATGCATTTGTCTGAGGATTAAGTGAAGCACAAACATTAAAAGCTGAGCAGAGACGTAGCAAAGAACCTGAGAAGAGAGTTGCTGGGGTGGTGGTGTGGAAAAAGAGTGGAGGGGAGAGGCAAAGGCTGGAGAAGATAAAACACACAGGAGCCATTTTACATATCTTTTCTATGGTTCATTTTAATTGGGTTTGGGACCCAATCTCAATCTTGTCAAAATGGGCTTGAGTTTACCTTAGGCAATTTGGCAAGCAAAGATGGGCTTTTTATAGGCACACCTCCCGGAGGCTTTCTCTATCAGGCATTTCAGATTTCTGAACTTGCATTTGTAAATTTAATTGTTGGTTTATTAAAATATAATCTGTAGGATGGGAAATACAATCTCAGCATGCCAACACCTAACCAAGTTGTCTAATTTCTGAGCGCAAAAACTGGCAAGGCTTATGAATTAGTTTGCTGCACATTTAATTGAATAATGAAGATAACAAGTTTTTGTAACTCAGACATAGACAAAAACATTAAAGAGAAGACAAAGTCACTTCAGTTTCTGGGTGGCAGAAATGGCTTCTCTCTCGACCAAAATGTTCCCATTTGACTCCCTACCAGTGTGTTTTGCTCAAAAATAAACGGTTGTCTTAGCCTTTGTGAAGGTTACTGGACGTGAATAGGCGTTGTCCAGGTCTATTTCGCTTCCATCCTGTGATCCTCCACTGCTGCTGCAGCTCAGTGAATCATTTACCTTCGTAGATCGCCTTCGGCTCTTTCTGCTGGACCCCGAGGAATTGCTCTCATCATGTGAGCCCTTGGTGCTATTATGGTGTAAAGAAACGTTTCCATGCTGTGATTTCCTACTGCTCTTCCGACTTAAAGAAACACTTGCATCAGCTGAATTCTTGCTGCTATTATGGTGTAAGGAAACACTTTCTTCCTGTGATCTCCTGCTGCTCTTGCGACTCAAAGAAGCATTCCCTTCAGGCGATTTTCTGCTGCTATTACGGCGTAAAGAAACATTTCCGTCCTTGGATTTCCGGCTACTTTTCCGACTCAGAGAAACACTTCCATCAATTAATTTCCTGCTACTATTATGGTCTAAAGAATCATTTTCATCCTGTGATTTCAAGCTGCTCTTGTCACTCACAGAAACACTTCCGTTAGTTGATTTCCTGCTGCTATTGTGGCCTAAAGAAACATTTTCATCCTGTGGTTTCATGCCGCTTTTTTGACTTGCATAATTACTTTTATCAAGCAATTTCCTGCTGCTTCTCTCACGACTTGAAGAGAGACTTTCATCAACTGAGTCACTGCTGCTACTGCTGCTTAAATATTCATCATTTTCCAGTGACTTCCTGCTGCTTTTGTGGCTTGATGAGAATGGTGATTTCCTGCTATCTTCGTGACTGGGAGAAAAACTCGCATCCTGGGATTCCTTGCTGTACTTGTGGCTTGACGAAAATAGTGAATTATTGCTGCTCTTTTGGCTCAAAGAATCACTTTTATCATGTGCATCCCTGCTAGTTTCTTTGGAAGAAGCATGGCCTAAAGAAAACAGTGATTTCGCACTACTCTTTTGGCTCAAAGAAGCACCTCCCTCTTTTGAACTTCTGCTGCTTTCTTTTCTGGAAGAAGCACTTCCATCACTGGATCTTCTGCTATGATCAATAGTCAAAGCACTTTTTTCTGGTGTATGCACACTGCTACTGCGGCTAGAAGAAACACTTCCCTCTTTTGAATTGCGGTCCTCATCATTGTGATCATGTTCTGATTCACTATCCGTATCAGCATTATGAACAGAGTTGTGTTGTTCCTTCAGCTTCCTAGTATCACTATGCTCCAAGAATTGCAGCTTAGATGAGATGCAATGCAACTTAGAAGAGATAGAAGGAGGAAGAGTGGGAGGAATACTATTCTCTTCTGTGGCCATGGAAAGAAAACTTAAGGCTGTCACCACATCACTCATCAAAGGACGGGCCGCAGGTTCATCCTGCAGACACATGGCTGCTATTGCAACAGCTTGATTCAAACCCCTTTCAGGAAATTGCTTCTTAAGTAAAGGATCTGCCATATCTGGAAACTTTTTCGGTTCCCTGAATATTGGTTGTGCCTGTTGCAAGCATAGAATGATACCAAGTGTTTAATATTATTAAATTCTTTTCCTAAATTAATGCTATAAAAGATTGGAAATCTATCATTTCGTTTCTACCACAAAAAACGCTACTTACCCAGGCAACTAAGTTTTGCTCGTCGACAGGTTTGGTAGTGTCAATGGCTCTTCTTCCAGTGATTAGCTCTAGTAGAACAACTCCAAAACTGTATACGTCAGCAGTAGTCGTGAGCTTACCTGATCTTGAATACTCCGGAGCACTGTAACCATAAGTTCCCATCACCCTTGACTGCATAGGCATCTTGTCTGCGGAAGGGCCAAGCTTGGCCAGTCCAATATCAGAGAGTTTTGGATTGAATTCTTCATCTAACAAAACGTTTGAGGACTTGAGATCACGATAAATAACAGGAGGATTGGCCTTATCATGCAAATACTCTAGACCTTGAGCTGCCCCATACGCTATTTTCATTCTGGTTATCCAATCTAATGGCTTTTTTCCAGGTTTTATATCTGCAATTACACTATACAAATATTAAAATTTGTCTTCCTCTTCAGATACTGACCAAGATGTGAATTTTTAAGCAAATAATTTGAAAATAAGTTTAATGAAAATGAACAGAGAAAAAGCAAAAAAGGGCAAAAGGAAACGTTCGTACCAAGTAGATGACTTTCAACACAACCCCCTGGCATGAATTCATACACCAAAAGCCTCTGATCTCCATCAGCACAGTATCCAATGAGATTGACCAGATTTGGATGGCGCAAGAGACTCAGTTTTGCAACCTCAACAAGGAACTCATTGCTTCCTTGCATTGCATTCCTGTCAAGTTGTTTAACGGCAACCACCTGTTTCCATTGAAGGCTAAAGGATCATAATTCATTACCGAAGCTTAAGGTCCATTTATAAATTAAAAAGAAAGAAACAAAGATAGGGTAAAAGTGTTGGCAGTAAAGAGCACCTGCCCGGTTGCCTGAAGAGTCCCCCTGTAAACTCTTCCGAAACCACCTTCACCCAACAAACATTCTTGACGGAAATTCCTGGTTGCGGCGGCTAGCTCTCGAAAATTGAATGTTTGAACGGGAATGTTTCCACTTTCAACTTGGTTGGACGCCTCCATATTTTCTGTATCATGTTTTTGTTTCTTAATTATAATAAAATAACTAACAAAATGTCCTATGAACATCAGAGCATTTACTCCAATAATATACGTATGAAGCTCTATATCCAATGAATCGGATTAGAATCTCCTTTTTCCAAAATAATAATAAAAAATCCTTGTTCCATTGTGATTTAATTATATATCCGTTATGCATGACAATGAAAGCTACAAATTAGATCTCAAATTGCAATTCATAGTGAAAAATCTCACTTGATGCATACCTAACCTAATAACCAAGCAAGGTTGCCCCGAGTTCCTTGTTTCCTCCAATAAGGAATGAAGTGAATAAACATATTAATTAGGCTATTAGTTGGGAAAATAAGCAACAAAGCACAGGGCATACCAGGTACTCTTGATTGAACAAGGGCGTCATGGGGAGAGTCGTGCTCCTTTTTACCGGTTTCCTTCTTGCTTCTTTGTGATGAGAAACATGGGAAGCAATTCATTTTTGAAGGAGAGGAACCAGAAAAAAAAAATGGCTTCGGAAACAGACAAAAGATGAAGAATATTGGTGAAGTGGACAGGCAAAAGTTTGCACACAGGAACTGAGGGGACCTTCAAAAGATTGAAGGACCCCTCACAGGAGGAGGCGCTTTTGCAGCCAGGGAAAACAAGAAGAGATCATGAGGACCCATGCTTTTGGAAAGAAGCAAAAAAAAAAAATGTTAGTTGTTTTCCCTTAGAGTTCTCGGAGAAAAAGAGGGAGAATTGAGTGGACATTTGAAAAGGAAAGCCAAAAATATGAGATTCAAAATTCTGTTGGTTTGGCGTTTCAGCCTTTTAGGGCAAATGGAGGGAAATTTCTTTGTAAACCCAGGCTTATTTGGTGAAGCTTTCCAACCACTGATTTGCAACATCACAGTTAAATTATAGTAATTACATAATTTTGACTTTATCCGGCTTTTCAATTACATGGGACATGCAATCATATTGTCAGCTACGTAAAAGGAGTTCCCACCGCATTTAACATGTACATTTGTGCCATGCAATTTGTTTTAAATATATTACGTTTTGCTTCGATTATATTATTTTTGACTGATTTGTTTTTAAATTTCGTATCATTTGAACATTTGCTTGGTTATTTAGTATCATATGCATATTTCCAAAATATAATTCAAAAAATACATAATTTTGAGAAAAGTTTATTGTGTTATGTATTTTGTCTCAATCTGGTTCAAATTAAAATTTAAAATAAAAAACTTGGTATAATTGATCAAATGTTGGAGGAAGAATTTCCTTGATAGGTCCGTACTAATTTCATCAATGAGTAAATCAAAGAAAAACTTATATTTGACTTCATATCTGAAATATAACAATCAAAAGTATCTAAGGTATTTATATAAAAAGTTGGTGGAAAAGAGACGAGGATCTCATTTGTGTAGCTTTATCTTCTTTCTTTTTTTTTATGAAAGAAGCTCATTTAATAATTTGATTAGCTGTGTGTTGATTTTATATTTGAACATTTATATCCTTTTTTTTATTATATTCTTTTAATTTGTTTTAAAGGCTAAAACTACTTCTATAATTTTATGTGTAATGATTTGTTATATTATATATATTTAGTCATATCCTTTTGTATGTTTAATTACAATTAGTCATTTAATTGTTTTAATATGCATACTCTCTCCGTTTCCTTTTTTTTTTTTGGTTCCTAAGTATCTAACTTTCATGAAGTTTGACAAGAACAAACTTTTATTTTAGTGTATTTTATATTAAATTTTTTTTAAAAAAATATGAATTATTGATTTATCATGATTTATAATGTCAAAAATTTATAAAAAAAAAGATGGAAGCAAAAAACATGAGACGAGAGTGTTAGTAGCCAATTTGGAGATGGGTCAATTTACCTATATATATATATATATATATGTATATGATCCTTATTAAGTGTCAGTATTGAAGTTATAATACATTATTAACACTGAATATATAAATGTAAAAGTTTCAAATAACTTCTTCAATTTATAAATTGAAAAAAAGAATTACAAAGCATTTTATATATAGCTTAGTTTGACCCCAGCAAAAAAAAAATTCGAGCTAAATTTCTTGATGATGGAGTTATTAGACAAATAATAATAAAAAAAATAATGAAGAGGGTCCCGAGGGAGAGGCAATATGCCTTCTATTTGTTTTTTTCTATTTGTCTTCACAGAAAAATTTGTCATTCCATACCAAATTAAAGTATTTGTTAAATTGGTGGTAAAATAATCTCTCTTCTATTTAGATTGGGTCTCAGGCATGCAAATATAAATAAAAGTCACCATTATTTGTTTGAGTGGTGGAATCCTTTTGTAATTGTACTTCTTTCTGGATAGCTTGATTTGATGTTGTTATGCTATTGTTATGACATGCAGGCTATGTTATATTAATAAACCCACTTTTCCAAAAAAATCACTTTATTTGTAAAAGTTTTAATTGAATATCAGTATTTAAATTTAACATGATATCAAAATAAACATTACTCCCTTTTATTATCCCATTATAATAAGTATGCTACGCCTACATGTGTTGCCCAAACTAAACAATAGATTAGTTATTCTTAAATGTGAAATTAATATCATAAAATAGATTCGTTATCCTAGCAGTTAAGAATCAAAATTAAAGTGATGATTAGAAAAAATTTTTAAGGACTAAATTTGGAGTATTTTAAGAAGCTAAATATAGTGGATCTCTTCACCTACTATTGATTGATTTTAAATTAAATAGTTTAAAATTTAAAATAGTATTATTTTAGCAAGTATATATTACCTTCCTTTCTATCTCGTTCATGATAGGATACATTTGTTAAATTATAAAATTTTCACATTACATATAGTAAGTGTTGTCATATCATTATCTCAATACATAAAAACATATATCAAATATCGATTAAATTTGATATATGCTTACATAAATATAAATATGATAAGTTCAAATGGATATTGATTGATGATTTTAGATTGAATGTACATATCTTAAAATTTATACTTATATCTCTTTACAAGGTTACAAGCATATATATCATCAACAACACTCATGTAATATATTAAGGGAGAATACTTTTAAATCTTGTTTATATAGGAGGTATTTTAATCCACAAATTAAACCGCTCACAGTTGGTAAAACTTTTTCTTTTTTACTTTTTCTTCCCATGAAATCAAAGGAAAGGAAATCAATAGACGAAGCATTTAAAAATCTTTGGTTTTATAATAATTCAAGATATAGAAATGGCTTCATCAAAGGCTTCAGCATCGATTGTGTTTCTTCTTTCCCTCAACCTTGTCATGTATACTTTGGTCACCTCTCAAAGTACTGCGCCCGCTTGCCCTCTGGATAGTATCAATCTGTCTACCTGCGTTGATGTGTTGAACTTTTGGTGTAAGCCCAAATAGCCAATGCTGCATCCAGGTTGCTGGTCTGACTGATACTCAAGCAGCAAGTTACTACAGAACTGGCAAAACTAGCAGCTTACTACAGAGCAAAAGCCTTTCCAATTCAAACAAAAATAACCTAAAGATGAAAATAAAGACCAAACACCAGAAGAGCTACAGCACCCTCCTATTAGAACCATGTTAAAAAATGTTGGATTCACTGTATGAATCACATTCTGCCATCTTCTTCAATTATTCCAACACATTGTACACATGAATGCACATCACAATGCACTCAAAGTCACCACTGCAAGCCGTAACAGAAGCCAATAACATTGTAGAGAGTTAAGCCTAACAGGATCCAAGAATGACACTTAAGCTACAAAAACCTTAGGTAATGGCTCCTGCTCTAAACCCCCTTGCAAATAGGTAAAAAAGATAATTACCTCCTGCACAAACTAACATACTCAACGGCTACTTCAAGTCTTCAACCAATAACATCAAACCATGATCAAGCATTGAATAACAACCTCGGTACTTAACCAGGAGAACCCATAAACAGGATGCTACTTCACCTAGCTTTAGCCACTTACACCTTTGATAAATATTGTAATTACAAAGTCACATGACTCACATACTTAAAAAACAGAAACCATATTGAACAATAACAACATAGCAGAATTTCACTTCAACAAATTAAACACTGGACAAGTTCCAGGCTACGTGTGTCTAACCTCCTCATAACCAAATAGGCAACTTCTACCTCTTGTAATATGTCCAACCATGACATTCATCAAATGATTAGCAAATTCATCTCTTCCTAACCTTCTCCCCAGTAGTCATTCGAAGACATAATTATTACTTTTGAAACTAAGAAGTTAAGTTCAGATTTAATCTATGCTCGATGGTTCGAGTCAATGTTGCAATTTGAGCATAATGTCTCAACCTCAGATGAACACCAACCGCTGCAGAAGATTCATGATTAGGTACAATTTGATTGAAATTGGAACTTGAACTGAAGCTGCACAACAAATTCTTAACAACTGAGGCTTTATATTATGCAAATGCAAAGATTCAATATTTGTTTGGGAAAGGAATTGGAAATTTTTTTATTTCAAGATATTTAAAATAAAGAATGGCCTGTACACTGTGGCCAACTGAATAGCCAATATCAGCAAAACATAAAAACTGCAAATGTTTTCCTAAGCATTTACAATGATAATAATCACCAATTTGATGAAGGCAATTAAACTGCTACTACTTTTCTCTTCTTCTACCTCGAGTTGATCCAGCTTCCGGAAACTGACCAATTGGGTGCCTGATCACTAGCCAGTTGAAGAATCCGATCCAAAGGTGATGAAACATAACTTGGAAACAACGTAACGGGGCTTGAGTTTTCTTGGAAACTTGATTGAGAAGAAACTGTTGATTGAGTTGAAACCCAGTCTGGAAAATCAAAAGGACATCTTGGTGACATTGTAAATTCTTCAGAAGAATATTTTGGAGATGTTGATGCTTCTTCTTCAAATCGATTCATAATTGCAATATTCTCATCATCAGCAGCCACAAATGGATGATCCAGGAGCATTTCAGCAGTCCATCTGTTGTTTGGATCCTTAACAAAGCACTTCCTGAGAAAATCTTTTCCATCTTTGGATAACTCCGCAGGAACTACAGGCAATTCGTCACTGACACCAATTTTCATCAACAAAGCCGCCACGCATGATCCTGGTTTGAAACTCCAGGCTGGTTTCCCTGTAAACATCTCAACAATAGCACATCCAAGTGCCCAGATATCCACCGGTGAATCATACTCGTTTTCCATAACCGACTCTGGTGCGATACTGAGAGGAGTGCCCCTGATTTCTATCCTCCTATGAGGTCCTTCGCCCTCTTCTTCCCAATTTCTCTTCGCCAACCCAAAATCTGCTATCTTGACATCCCCATTACCGAATAAAAGAATATTTTGAAGTTTAATATCACAGTGAGCAAACCCTTGGGCATGAACAAAGCGTAGCCCTTTAAGTATCGATCTTGCATATCTTCTAACATCGGCTTCTATCAAGTTTCCACCGCTGTTCTTAACCTGATCAGCCAAGCAACCTTTATCAGCAAACTCCAAGAACAGGTTGTATTCCCCACCGTTCTCAGCTGTATATTCCTCGCCAAAACAACGAATGATTTGCGGGCAAAAACCAAGCTGATCAAGCACTTCCTTCTCGTGCTTGAGAGAAGTAGAGTTGATCGTTTCACAAGACTTGGCAGCCATTACGGGACAAGATTTTGGAGTGCCTTTTTTAGGTACCACCAAGTTGACAGTGCCAAAACTTCCACGTCCAATCGTTTCCCCTCGAACCCACTCCATTGAAGACTCTGACATTGGCTAAAAAATTCAAGACTGATTTCTCAGTTGGGTTGTGGGAGAAGGGTTTGAAGCTTTCTTTTGCTTGTTTCTTTGATACGAAGAAAGGAAACGAGAAGGAGAAAACAGAGACCAAAGAGCGTCATAGTGGCGCAGAGTCCATGGGGATCTCTTTTTTGGTAGTTGTTTACGCGTTCAATTTCATTGCATGAATGAAATTTCCTACAATTACTGCACGTGACAAAAAGGAAACAGCGTTACCCTAATTTCCAAACGATCCGTTGGGCTTTTGGGTTGGTTTGTGAGTGACTTAATGGGCTTGAAGTGGCGGCCCATATGCAGAACTAGCGGCCCATCAAGTATAGACAGTGTCAATTACTGCAGGGGTGCATAGTCTATATACTATAGTAGCTTTCGAAAGTGGAAAACTATTTTTTTTTTTAATAAAACAATCTCCTCGTACTAATTTATTGAAAGAATAACTTTAGCATTAACATATAACTTACCAAACAAAATGAAATATCAGTGGGGTAAGATCTCCATCCTCTTTTACCACAAAGAATTTATATTTAGAAATCAAATAAGAAAAATAAAAAATCAAGAACAAACCCATAATTAACCATACAATGAGTATAACTCATTATAAAAATCATGATATATAAATCATTTTATGCAATCTCATATACAAATTCCAAATAAAATTGATTCTAACTACAAAAAATTTACTTTTAAATATATTATTTTTAATTTTTTTATATTATTAAAAACATTTATACATTTTTTACAAACCTAATGTATGCATATTTTTCCTTTTTAATCACTAACATCAATTGTTTTTAATAATTATTTTTATTGCATCAAATTCCAATACTCAAATGTCATTCTACAAAATATTTATCAAAAATTAATGTATTTTAAAATACTTTAATTTTTCAAAATTATACAAGATTTTGAAAATTTCTCACCTAAATGCACTCTTAAAAGATTTAAGTGTTTTAAAAAATAAAAATCAGACTACTTGATTGTTCAAATTGAGAAGTCGGTATCCAATTTGTATTCCTCGGTACCTTCCAACACTGAAACAGGAACCCAAATTCACACGGCAATACAAACGAATAGCCATGCTCCCACCAACCGCCGGTCCAAGGTGCACACTTTTCACGTTTATTGTATAAGAACCTTTTTCCTTCCCATGGTTCCTCTCTTTCTCTTCTGTTCATTAAGAATAGGTTAAATTTTTGGCTCTTTTATTCCAAACCCAATTCCTACTACAACTTTGGAGTTTTTTTACTCAGTTAACTAATCTGGGTTTCTTTCAAAATTCACAAATTCATTCGTTTTTCTATGGTTTTTTTTTTTTGTTAATGAACCGATCTGCGTCATCTCCAAAATCACTGATTTTCAATACCCAGATTTCCTTTTCAAACTCTCTTTGAAAATTTCAGTTCCGTTGCCCTTTAAAAACAATGACGAGTACGGTTTTTTTATCAAGTTCGTTGGGGTTATTTACTTCAGCGACGTCAAGTAAAAATTGCGATTTGGGTACGAAAAGAAGCAAATGTTGTTGGTTTAATAAGAAGAGGAAGGAGCAAAGAAATGTTATTTGTGCTTGTATGGCACCTCCTAGGAACTTGGGGCGTGATGGATTCTCTGGAAGCAAATTGACTGTAAATATTTCTGCTATCCCCATTTGTTAGTTTCTGCTTTTTTTTTTATTTTTTGTTTCTGTTGTTTTACAGTTTTTTCTTGAATTTAATTGAATGTTTTTGGAAATTTCTTTAGGTTGACTTGAAAAATTGTGCAGTTCAGCCGAGTGGATTGTGTTTGATTGCTAACAGTGTCTTTGCATATGTCATTGATCGTGCAATTACTTTCTTTTCTTTTTTTTTTTCTTTTTTTCCTTCAAATTGTTTACATCCAAATTTATGCATACTTTTGCTTTCTGCGATCGAACTGTGTAAATATCCAACATGTTTTGCATTTTAGAGATTTTTAGGCTCTATTTGCTTATTTCTTTTAGCTTTTACTTCAAAAAAAATAAATAAATAAAAGCCGAATGATTTGTGATTATAAATGAACGAATAAATATGTGCTATACCACCTGTAACATAATTGTTTTATATACAAGTGAAAATATGCATTTTGGTCTCCAGAAAAACTACAGTTTTAATGTTTAATTATTTAAAATATTATTGCTCTAGTATCCAAATGTGCTTTCTTCTTTTGGAAGCAAAATGCAAATAGCAAATGCAACAACTAAATGGAAGCTTAAGAACTTGAGAACTTGATTTTAGATTTCTTAGTTTTATTTCTTATTTTTAATTTTCAAGTTTTAACATGGTGATTTGCATGGTTATGTTTTCAGGAATCATCTAAATCTGAGACTTTGAGCAAGGAAGTGAAGAATGAGAACGACTCTGATGTTCTCATTGAATGTCGAAACGTGTACAAGTCATTTGGAGAAAAGAATATCTTGCAAGGTGTGAGCTTCAAGGTGATTTTTTTGGCCCTAAATATGTTTCCTTTTGTTCTAGGGATGCTTGGATTGCATATAGATAGATACTTATGGCTTGGACTGCATGATGGTGATTTCAAGTTATTAGATGTTTTCAAAAACTTCCTGATTGACATTTTCTTTTGTGGAAAAAAAAAAGGGGGGGGGGCAGTGGGGGTGGGGGAGCTCAAACAATTCTTTTAATGAATTATTTTTGGGTGAGAGTGAATCTTGGTACATGTTTTGGGGTTCTACATGCTAATGAAGAGTGAAAAGCATTTGCAGCTAATGATGCATGCCATCATATCACTTCTCAAACAAGTGCATAAGATGACCTCAAGTGGTATATTACTATGTTAGACCTCATAATTTTTCTGCCATTCTCTTATCTTGTCCAGAATGAAGTTTTTATATTCTGTCACATGAGTAAAGAACATATTTCTTTCATTTTCAGTTCCCTATTAGGACAAGAATTTGAGTTTCTGTTTCATTGTCTCTTTCTTTTCTGATTATTGTTTCTAGTTTTTAGCTGCAATGGAGATTTGAAAGAAACTAGTTTTAGTAGAGTTGAGATGATAATACTTTTCAGTGATTCTTTAAAGGCCATGGTTCCATTTGGCTGAGTGGTTTTAAAGTTTACTAGTTCTGTCTGTGTCATCTTCCTGTCCAACTTTCCTATATTGTAGCTCATACAATCTTTCATTATTGGTGTCCTTTCATTAGTGGATAAAACATTGGCATGATTACAATTATTTTTCCATAGTCTATAATGCTCAGACTTGACATATTTGGCTTAGTAGTTGTATTGACACAACTATATGTGGATAAGCATATGGTATCTGTGTCAGACATGGCTGACACTGTTGGGGAGACAAATTATGACTCCATTAGGGTTCCGATGGCAATTTTCTGCCGAGCTTATTGACAGCTTTGATTGGTGTTCTAGTAGGTGTGCCTTGGTTGTCCAAATCCTTGATGTCCTTCAATTATGGTCGGCATGAGCTTAACTTTTGATGTTTCTTGTAGAAGTTTATAGATGAAAAGCTGGAAAAGTGGTTCAATTCAAATGAAGCTTTCTGATATCATATGCTTCATCTGAAAGATTTGGTTTTTTACAAGATCGAGAGTCAAATAAAATATCATATCATATGCCATGTGGTTTAAGGTTTCATTAATTTGGGTTCAGTAATGAGAGTTGGACTCTTGGTCTGCATTGCATCTAAGCCACTTGTCTATCTCAAACTGGCTGGACAAACTCTCTTGAGTTATGTAAGGACTGGCCACTTTATGAGCAACGTGCTGCTCACAACATAAGCATGTTAACCTTTACTCATGGACACCATAAGGCTTGGCCCAACCATACCTGACCCCATTGAGCCATGGACAGAATTTATTCGTTGAATTTTTAAGTAACATATCAGCCACTGCTCTAGGTGGTATCTCACATTATTTATACCAACTATTTGTTTCCGGTTTAATGGTTTTAGATGTATATCTTGTTCTAGTTTTGTATGACATGTCCATGTACTCATAATCCTAATTTTGGATCCTTTTTGACAACTCCCACCGTATCAAAAAATTTGAAAAAATAGGTGAGTCAGATACCTAGACATATTGTGTCAGATACTCATATCCTAGCCTGAGCAACGTAGGTTAGAATCATTCCTCAAGTATGATAGTTGCTGAATTTTTTTTTTTTTAAAT
>NW_018397259.1:4429760-4430605 GCF_002168275.2 Theobroma umbraticum | reverse complement strand
TTTTTTTTTTTTGGTTTTATGCTCTAGTATTCTTTTTTTAAATTCTTTTTCTGTTTTTATATGCTAACATTTCCCTGATCAATAGATTAGGCATGGTGAAGCTGTTGGAATTATTGGTCCTTCTGGAACTGGGAAATCTACAATTCTGAAGATTATTGCTGGACTTCTTGCTCCGGACAAGGTGGCTCGTTGCATATTGAGCCTGGTTTCATATTTTTGCTAATCATTTTCGCACAATTATGTTGGACATCGATTTATTATTACTTGGTTACATATAGAGAGAGTGTGTAATTCTTATGTGCAGGGAGAGGTTTATGTTCGAGGCAGAAAAAGATCAGGTTTAATCAGTGATGATGAGATATCTGGTCTTCGAATTGGACTGGTAAAAATTCTATTTAAACTCTGAAAAAACTGAATTGGCAGGTTTCAAGGATAATTTATTGGTGGTATGATCCATCTGTCTATGTACTTTTTTGTTAACAGGTTTTTCAGAGTGCAGCACTTTTTGATTCTTTGACTGTTCGTGAAAATGTTGGTTTCCTTTTGTAAGAGACAGTATATTTTCTTAGATATCCTATACCCATTTTTGTCCTCAGCATCTAGGGGCCTATGCTTTGACCGAATTTCCTTTTTCCTAACTAATAAAACTTCTTAAGTTGGTTGATGACTTTTTGTCTATTAATTGCTTAGATATGAACATTCAAGCATGCCTGACGAACAAATCTCAAAGCTTGTGGCAGAGAACTTGGCTGCTGTTGGTTTGAAGGTATGCCTGCATTTCCAATTTCTTTGCCTGGAAAGAATAGAATGCTCATTAGTATTCCCAACTTCAAAAAAAAAAAAAA
>NW_018397259.1:4416943-4429745 GCF_002168275.2 Theobroma umbraticum | reverse complement strand
AAAAAAAAAAAAAATGCTTGATTTAGTTAGTATGTAGCTAATATTTTAAGGTCTTACAATGATGTTGGATTTCAACATAATGAAGTCTATTTAAATTTCTTTTTCATAGTTAGTTTGACTCGTGCTGAACATCAATTCTCATATGCTATCTGTGCTTATTAATGCTTTTAGCAGTATCATGTATATCTTCTCTTCCATCACCTCCTTTTGCAATGTGAACACATGTACCTTCTAGTTCCCCGCTGATGTCAAATCTAACTTAATGTTCTCTTCAGGGAGTTGAGGACAGGTTACCTTCTGAGTTGTCTGGAGGAATGAAGAAAAGAGTTGCTTTAGCTCGTTCCATAATTTATGATATCACCAAAGAATCAGTTGAGCCCGAGGTATGATAAATTCCTCTCTGGAATGCTGCTTAACTTTCATTAAATGGATGATGGAGCTTTTGTAGTAATCCTTTGTAATTTTGATAAAAAATTTTCATCATTGTACGGCTGACTCATTTAGATGTCTTAAGGTAAACTTATAGATGGTTTTCGAAACCAAATTAATGGCACCATAGGAAAGTGGACTTTCAACTAGCATCCAGTTGATTCTGTTTGCTTTCAGATTTTAATCCTGAACCCTAGGAACATGAAATTTAGTCTGCTTGTTTCACTTTGCGTATAATCTGGCTTGCTCACCTCCTTTTCTTCCAGTTTGTGCAGAGGAGGTGATAATTTATAAAATCAGTTATCATTTGATCTGTCATATGTTTCACTAGCAATAACTGCAAGTTATTTTCAAGTCTTAATCTGTAGTCTTCTATCTCTCTGTCTCCAATCCATCAATCTATTCATCCTCTGCTCTCCCCTGTTCTTCTTTTCAATTTGTTTTAATAGTTTCATTTCATCCTCGTGATTTGAAGGTAGCTAACAAATGAAGAAAGCTGCAAATTTGACCTTTCTCTTGAATTTATTATGTGGTAATGTCTATATGCTAAATTATATGCAGCAGGTTTAGAATCTTTCCTTTTTTTTATAGATGTTGCTGTTTCTTGTGGCCTTTATTCTGGTATTCTTACCAGTTGACTAGAGAGATCTACATTAGAGGATAGAAATATTTTGAAAATTGTGGTTTGATCTAAGCCATAGTGTTAACTGAGTTGCTTAAAACTCCTTATGCTTGTAAGATTCAGTAGAACATCCAAATGGTTTGGCAACTAATAATGATTTATTATTCTAAGCATCATCTGATTAGTGTTCATTTTATCTTCTATAAGGATTCTAATTGCAGAAGGCCAGTAAAAGACTTCACTCAAAGTAGAATAATTAAGAGAAAGCAAGTTGTTATTGTTTTATGTGCACGAGTCATGGGGTAATCTATAGCTCATTTGCAGCTTTGCTCCTGAAATGAGGTCCTATGTTTTAATTTGTTTTATATTGGAGGTAGGTCATATCCTGACTGTGGGTCTTCTCTCTGTGAATTGAGAGGGGCTGGTAGAAAATGTCAAAGCAAGTAGCTTGGAGACCTATGCAAGTTATCTTATCTTAATGTAGTCTACATTTCTGTAGAAAATATTATGCTTATATATTGTGGCCTCAACGTAGAACGTGTCTCCAAGATATGATTACTCTTGGTTATATGTGCCTCTTCAAATTTGCTCATTTTTTTTCCTCTTCTTTATTCTTTTATATGGTAGGAGAGCTTATACTCTAGCTTAGGTGCTTTACATAGAGTTATGCCCCTTTAAGTTTATCATTCTAAGTGCATTCTTTTGGTTAATTATCATAGAAAGTAAACAACAACCATGCTCCTTGACCATACTCGGAAGGGAGAGTATTACAAAATGTTGAGTTCCAATGTTTAAGCAAGTAATGCAATGAGAAGTTTTTAATTTCTCCTAAATGTATTATTATACTAAATTGAGCCAGCTATTGCTTTATACCTAATATGCAATTGATTTCATTCAGCCTTGGTTTTGGTGGGTACCACCAGAAAAAAAATGGTTATGTTAGTGTTTTTTGTCTATAAATCGAGTTTCTTGCTCTCTAATTTGTAACTCTTTTTGCTCCTGGACAGGTGCTTTTATATGATGAACCGACAGCTGGGCTTGATCCAATTGCATCGACTGTGGTTGAAGATCTTATCCGCTCTGTCCATACGAAGGGTGAGGATGCGCTGGGAAAACCTGGAAAGATTGCATCTTACGTGGTTGTTACTCATCAACATAGTACCATTAGAAGAGCTGTTGACAGGTTTTCTGAGATCATGATGTTGTATTGCTTTTGTTAGATGTGGGATGCCCTGCTCAAAGTATCACTTTTCTACTTATAGGTTATTGTTTCTTCATGAGGGGAAAGTTGTCTGGCAAGGAATGACTGATGAATTCACAACGTCAACTAATCCAATTGTTCGACAGGTAATGATTGAAACTAGTTGCAATGAACTAGGAAAAAAATAAAAAAACACTAGTTGGTGGAACACTTGAATATTCTTTTTAATAAAATACTTAGATTCCTTTTGTTCAGTTTATCATTTTGCTTCTGAAATCTAAAAGCAAAGGCGTGTCTAGATATACAAATAAACTATGTTTTTGAATAATTTAAAATAAAAAATTAATTGAATACGAGATGCATGATTTTATTGTTACATGGAACAATTGTGGTTAAATGTGTTACAATTTAAATAGTTTGCTCATCTTAACTTTTTAGTTTTTACTATATGCTTTTTCATTTTAGTAACTTTTGAGGAAGCAAAAATAAGTAGTTAAGGCAACAATTAACTGAAGCTTGAGGTTTTTAGCCTCAAAATGCCTTCAAAATTTAAGTGATTTAAAACAAACCAAAAAATAGGGTTTGCACATTTTTCTTTCGAGGACTGCTAATTAATACAAATATGTATCTGCAAGAGGGTACTGTCATGCACACAGACACATGCATACACAAGGTGTGTGTGAGTGCACATACACATAGGGTAATTGTCCTACTAACACTTCTAAAGAGACAAGTCCTTCTTAGATCATAGAATATGGTGTTAATTTAATTGATATACTCTGCTTTAGGAATTTTTTTACGGCTGAGCTTGTCAGTTCTGAATGCCTATATTCCCACATTTAAACTACTTGTTTCAAGTCTTGTTTATCACTTTCGTTGCCTTACTCGTAGTTGCCTTTTTCCTTTGCTCATGTTGAGTAACTTTGGATTGGTGGAACAAGGATCAAGCTTTGTTTATCTAATATTGCTATTGTTATGTTCATAATTACCTCTCTTGCTCTCTCTTTGCATGACCATTAAGGGCAGTTGGTTTAGTATCTTCTTATGTAGATGCAACATGTTTAGATGAGTTAATACATGCAAACTTTACGTATTTACCAACTTCAAAATGATCTAATCTCATTGCCACACCTTGTCCCCATATTTTCAGTTTGCATCTGGTAATCTGGATGGTCCAATCAGATATTAGAGCTCATACAAAGGTTTTTGGAGATTGAATATGGTCATTGACTTTCTGCTGCTATTGAAGTTGCTAGATAGGGATCCTCAGGAAAATAAGTCAAATGGCACATAAAAATTTTGGCTTCGACAAGAAATCTTGGGCTGTTATATACAATTGTTGACCTCAAGGAGAAATTTTGGCTTTGTTTTTACATTTTGCAGGTCAACCTTGATTTATAAGTGCCCCCTTCGACAATGTTGTTGTAGATCAGGATAGATCTAACCATCAAACTTACAATTATTCTTTTTGTTTCTTTTGTTTTCCCCAAAGATTTACCATGTAATTCTCCCTTTAAGAGTCTTGGGTAGTGAGGGTTGCTTGGTTACAGGTTTAGCTCTAAAATTGAAAAATTGGCCCTTTATGTTGAGCCCTATTGGCTATTGACTATTGCAGGAAAAGAAAGCCGATTTGTGAAAGCTGTTGTGTCACCTTTTTGCCCTTTATTAAAGGCTATATTTCATTTGCATGTAAATGTTATTTAACAAGGTATTAGTTCCAGTAGATTCTTTCTACTCCCAGGGATCCTTGCTTTGTCATGATGGACTGACCATAGTATTTCTTTAGCTAGACCTTGAACATCTCACACGAGGACGAAGCTTACAAATACCCATCTTATGCCTTTGGATTATTAAAATTCTCAACAAAGGAAGAAAAGAAACACAATTTACAGGAAAATGATGAAATAGAAGGAACGGAAGGAATCCATTTTTGGGTACATTATGAAACAGAATTGAATGATGGGAACTTATATAAATCATTTATACCCTTTATTCAATAGTGGGAATTTCAATACATTATGACTAAGGGTTCACCGAATTTAAAGCAAGATCATGTTCATATGCATGATCATCTTCATACACCTTCGCTTGGTCCCAAAAAGAATTAAAATTGATCGACCTTATCAGAAGTTTCAAGCATAGAAATTGTAGAGGGAAGTAGCCAATTCACAACTCAAGTGAAAGGAAAAGCGTTGAAATGTTTCATTCCATAAAACCCAACCTCCCCTCTCGGGCTTCTAAACGTACAAAAAGACTAGCACTCGACAATGACAAAACAGCAGACGCTGACAGAAATTAGCAAGGCCAAATTCTAGCCGTTGAAACACAGCAGCAAAACCCTGGAAAAGGTTCTGCCAAAGCAATGGCTGTCTTATTCTATATCAAGATACATACACATGTGGACCTTTTCTTCTTTTTCATTTGCAGCTGCAGTTTGAGAATCCGCATTGCTTGCACCCGTTCTCAGCTCCAAACCTCTTCTCGGGCCCCTCATACGACCTGCCAATAATGGTCATAAGAATCATGATCTGATTGAATGGTGATTGCAAGAAGACAAATATAAGGTTAAAGACCATAATTTTGGCATGAATGCAAGTCTATGACTATAATGCCAGCATACGTTTTCATTGGGGCAAGCCCGGAGACAGTGGTCTCAGTGGTGGTCTTTTTGAAGTTTCCCAAGTCAGGATACCTGTTCACCATAACAAGACAAAAATATACACCAATCTTCTCAAATTTTACTGTCCATGCAGCCGAGTGTGTGTGTGTGTGTGTATATATATATAGGAAATCATAATAATAAGAAAATAAATAAAATTTTCACCCAATGGAGCCACTACCGCAGCAATCTCCACAGCAAGACATTATGTGAAGCAGACGATCGAGAAACTGGAAAAGCTTTTACGATGAATTTGATTACACAAGTCCCAAGTACATCCCAGGTTGAGCAATCGCAGCTATTTATAATACAGGGTGAGGAAAGGAAGATTGAATGCTCATCGTACAGTATCAAGTAGAGGGCAATGTATTAACCCCTTCTCAGTTCCAAGAAGATAGAGAATCTTGGTTTGGTTAATGTTATGAAATGATACAAACAAGAAGAAATAAGTAAAGAAAATGGATGGAAAAGTTGTAAGACTTTTGGTGTTAGTGCTTTCTTCCCTCTCAGGATACAATCTTTTGGTAGCAAACGCTTGCACTCCAAATCCCAATTTAGAATGAAAAGCACATATTCACCAATTACACCCATTGATCAGGCAACTAGTACCTTTCTTCTGGGATTACTTAAAATATTTTTCTTACATGTTTTAAGTAAGAAGGATCATTGTGGATATAAAATAGGATTTAAGGCCAATTGCTTGAAAACTTTATGCTGTAGGCCCTAAATTATCTTCTGCCACTGATAGTGCAGTAAGCTTTTGTTATTATTGCTATGGAGTTGGTTCATAATTCTCTTCTGAGTTTTTTCTTTCTTCAACTTTCTGTTACTGTTGTCTTTCTTTTCCTTTACTCAATTCTCGCATTTTAAAAATGAGCTTGTTTGTTCATTATTTACGGATAGCCTCTATGAAATTCTTGCTTCTTATAGTGGTATCAACTTTTGGAATTTATAATTTGGAAAGAATAGATTGGTTTAAGGGAGGTAAAGAGATTTGAAATCTACTCAGCCTGTTTAAAGAGAGGAAGCAAAAGTTTTTTGTTTTTTTGAAAGGTATTAAAAGTTAATATTATGTTTGTTTTTAAAGCATTAAAACGAGAGACTTATTGGATATTTAATATTTATGCAAAGATTTGTTTTGCCAATCAATCTTTTCTTCATCACTAGGAACGAAGAAGTTTGGCTTTGGGCGTGAAGAACACTGTCTTAAAGGCTATGATGCCTCTAGAATACAAGAAAGCTTCAAAACTCTACATTCTCCAAGCACAAGTAGTGAAAATGGTTCCATGGAGGAGTTCTTTATATACTTGATGAATATACAGTCTTTTTATAATACAACTCTTGGAGAACAAATGTAGCATTTCCATCAATGGTTAAGCATTGATAAACAAACATAACTTTTCAGAATTGAATGCATTTAATTTACGAAAACTAAAATGGTAGTCACCAATATCAAGTACTTGCTCCACCAAGATTACTTAATGAACTTCTTCCTTTCTAATGTGGAGTAAATAAACCCACCAATGTTCTGAACTACCAACACCACTAGGATGACATACCCAAAATCAAGTCACCTTTCCCCTTACTAATCTACTTATAGAACCCTATGGGGGAATGGGATACTTAAATTTGAACCCAGGAAGTGGGAACTATCATAAATGACCAGTTATTAACTAAAAGGAGGAGAAAAGGTTTTGAAAAGGGCATACATAAGTCTTCTAAGCCCTTTGGCTTCCCTTTGATGATAAAAACAGATGCTTTTTGTTTCATCCCAAAAGATTGCAGTTCCACAGGTATTTAAGAGAACAAGTTCATGATTGAAATGAGAATCTAATCATTGACATCAAGCCATTAAATCTTAATAGATAGAAGCTGTCGTACATAGAAGTGTTAGATTAAACATTACCGGATAAAGAGAATCTGATCTTTGAGATGTCATACCTTCTAATGTTTTGAGCAGTAGTTTAAATCTCAGTAAGAAAAGTAGCCCCCTAAAGTAGAGAAATGTAAATGTATAGAAGAACGCCTTCACTGCATTAAAATTTTGTCTGGAGGATGTAACTCCTTGCTCGAGCTGAACAAAAGAGAGCCACAACACCAAAATAGAAACTAACAAAAGCACTTACACAGAACACCCAAACCAATATTGGTCCCTCAACTTCTTCAAATGTCTTCCCAGGCACGGCAGGGAGGCTTGCTCTGTCACAACCCTCACCAGAGGTCTCCAAACACAAATCAGGATTACCAGCAAATGCTCCTGGGAATCTCTGATATCCCTGGTCATCAGGAACAGATCCTGAAAAACTGTTATATGATAAATTCAAGAATACCAGATCTTTAAGGGTTGAGATGTTTGCAGCGATCTGGCCGGATAAGGAATTATGTGACAAATCCAGGACCCTTAAGTTCCACATGTTCTCCAAACTTGGAAGCTCACCTTCGAGAAAATTATAAGATAAATTCAGATATTCCAATCCTTCTGCTTCAAATAGAACATCTGGAATCTCACCACGTAACAAGTTATCAGACAAGTCAATTCCAACTGTTGAAGACACCTTGTAATTGAAGCTTAATTCACTACTATCAATGACCATGACAGAAATTTTTATCTCAGCATTTCTCATTGCAATAAATGGTTCTTTAGGTGCTCTATCACTGTTTCCATTGTTATTGTGGAAGCTAATGTTGAAGCTACCATCTGGTATGACACCTGAGAATTTGTTCCCAGATAAATCGATCATCTGGATTGCTTCAAAAGTGAATAGCCAGCTGGATATATTCCCACTGAATTTGTTCTGATATAGGGAGAGATACTTGAGGTTTGACCATTTGGTAATTGCATCGTTCAGTGTTCCAGAGAGGTTGTTGGAGCTAAGATCTACAATCTCTAGTGATTTTAACCCTGCCAAGGTTAGTGGGATTTCACCAGAAATCTTGTTGTGGCTTACATCCAATATCTTCAAGCTATCCAATGCATCAAGCTCAGGTTGAAGTTCACCAGAAATATTGTTGTTATTGAGCATCAGTGCAAGCAGCTGAAAGCACCCAACGATGTCCAATGGAATTGAACCTGATAAGAAGTTGTGCGACAGATCAATTACTTGAAGATAGGTCAACTTTCCAATCCTTGCTGGAATTGCCCCTGTAAGGAGATTATGAGAAAGAAACAATGCTTGCAAACTTTTCAGCTCGGTGATCCTCAATGGGATTTTACCAGAAAAGTGATTGTGAGAGAGGTCCAGAAGAACAAGGCCCGATTTTTCTGTTGCCTCTGCAATTTTGCTAGGAAGAGGACCTGATAAATCATTGAAACTCAAGTCCAACACAAGCAACTTTTCTGTAAACACAAGTCTCGGAGATAACCCATAGCTCAGGTGATTAAATGATAGATTAAGGTGCGTCAATGCTTCCAGCGAGGCAATACAAGTAGGTATTCCTCCCACAAGAGAATTGTTAGCCAATATCATAACTGTAAGACTCTGAGTAGAAGCAGAAAAACAAGGCAAAGTACCAAATAACTGATTCGAAGCAAGATTAAGAAACTCCAGTGACTGATAATACTCATGAATATTGCCTGATAAATGATTGTCTCCAAGATCCAAGTGCTTCAAAGACTTCAAGTAAAACACGCTTTCAGGTATCTCCCCATGAAAGGAATTCGAACTCAAATCAAGTTTTTCCAGATTGCTGGAAAAATTACCAATCCACCATGGCAAAACGCCACCCAGTTCTCGGTTTGCATTCAACACAAGTTCTCTTAATTGTCTAAGCCTCACGATATCATCAGGTAGAACGCCACTAAAGCTATTGTGACTAAGGTCAAGAGTCTTAAGACTACCCAATGAACCAAAACACGTTGGAATCGTGCCATTGAAGTTATTCTGAGACAATTTCAAGTATTCAAGAAATGACAGTTCACATAAGCCAGGGTGCACTTTACCGGACAAATTCATGTTAGCCAAGTTCACAGAAACAACCCGACCGGTCCGGTTTTCACAAGAAATACCGGTCCAGTTGGTGCAGTTTGGCCCAACCCAGGTTTCTAAGCTCTGGCCAGGGTCTTTAACGGATGACCTGAACAATAACAGTGAGGCTTTGTCTTCTGGGTCAAGATCAAAACACTGAGACAGGTTAAAAGAACATAGTGGTAGTATTATCAAGAGCAAGAGTGGCAGTGTATGTAATTCTGAGGGTTTCCAGGGGTGAAAAACAGTAACAACCCATTTCAGCTCCATGAGTGAAAACAAACTCAGAACTAAAACTAAACTGTGAAACTACTTACAGTTATGGAAGCTAAAACGTAAAACCCATTTCTTCTGATGCTCTATAAAAGCCTAAATATTTCGAGCCATGAACTAAAACTGAAGAGTAAAGAACAGCAGAGTGGCAGAAGAAGAAAAGAGGGAGTTTCACAGGGATGAAAATCTGGAACCCATGTTCTTGTTCAATGGAAGAAAAGGAATTTCAACAAACAGGAAGCTGAAAATGCATTCAGAAAGAAAGAGAGAGAGAGAGAGACTTACTAGTGAAAGTGGAGAATTTTTGCAGCTAAGTGGAGGCATGTGAGTATGTTCTACTGAGGAATAATAACGCAAACATTCTCTTTTTCTTTTTCTTTTTCTTTTTATCTTTCTAATACACTAAAATGGGAACTAAAGTAAAATTAAAGTGGAAATCACTTTTATTTAGTTATTCCTTTCCTTTTTTTTATTATTTTATTACATGAAATATTGTTACATGTCATAAACTTTCCTGTACTGGGCTGTACACACATTCATATCCAAAATGTTATGGGCCTGAATAGGAAACAGATGAAAAGTAACTTGCTCTTGTGCTGTTGTGTGTGCCAGTGCTAAACAGAATGGTAATTGGCTGCTCCCATTTGAATTCATTATGCAGAGACCATAAGGTAAACGCATAAAGATGAGGATGTTGCTGCCGGGGAAAAAGTTATTAAGACTGGGACTTAAACAAAACAAATAGACTTCCAAGTAGATTGAGATTCCCTGCCAACCTAGTAAACAAATTAGTAGGTAATTTACACATGAGAGAAGCATAAAATAATGAATATGGACTTGATGTTAGAAGTTGATTTCCTAATATTTTATTGATAAAATAAGTCAATGAAGATGGGTGGTTGTCTGTTCTATGTCATATTTGAGTTAACTATGACCTTTTCACATATCTTCCAGGGTAGTTATTAACTATAAGTATACTTGCACTCCAAGCAGACAGACTCACGTCACCCATCACGATATTTTTTTGTGCTTCAAGCACCTGTGTCTTAGAATAACGGGGTTTTCATTGGTTTTCCGTCATTTGCTTTGTGTATAAATAAGGAGGTTTTTAACTTTTACTTCACTTGCCAAATCAATTTACTCCTGTCCTGTTTCTTCCCTTGAACCAAGCTAAATGGCCTCAAATTCACGCCAGCTTCATTTCATTTTCTTCCCACAACTTGCCCATGGGCACCTGATCCCAACAGTGGACACGGCTAGACTCTTTGCTATGCATGGAGTAAAGGCGACTATTGTTACTACTCCCCTTAATGCTCTTCTCTTTGCCAGCAAAATTCAAAGAGAAAAGCAATTGGGCTTTGACATTAGTACCATGGTAATAAAATTTCCTGCATCTGAGGTAGGCCTGCCTGAAGGATGCGAGAACGTGAGTTCCATCACTTCACAAGAAATGACACCAAAGTTTCTCAAGGCCGTCACCCTTTTCCAACAACCACTTGAACGGATCCTCGAAGAGCTCCGCCCCGATTGCCTTGTGGCTGACTGGATGTTTCCATGGGCTACTGATATTGCTGGCAAGTTTGGGATCCCAAGGCTGGTTTTTCATGGAAAAAGCTCCTTTGCTCTTTGTGTCGCTGATAGCTTAATACGCCATGAACCCTTCAAGAAGGTCTCATCTGAATCTGAAGCCTTTGATGTGCCTGGCCTTCCGGACCAGATAACGATGACGAGATTGCAGCTGCCAGATTATATTAAAGATACAGCAGAAACTGACCGGAAAAAGCTGATGGATGAAGCTATCAAATCCGAGTTGACAAGCTATGGAGTCATAGTAAATAGTTTCCACGAGCTAGAATCAGCTTACACACAACACTATTCCAAAGTTATGGGAAGGAAGGCATGGCAGGTTGGTCCTGTTTCACTCTGCAACAGGAACAACGAAGATAAAGCCGAAAGAGGAAATGCAGCCTTCATTGACAGAGATGAGTGTTTAAGATGGTTAGACTCGAAGAAACCCAACTCAGTTCTCTACATATGCTTTGGAAGTATATTCAGGACTTCAGCTGCTCAGCTAAATGAGATAGCTAAGGGCCTTGAAGCTTCAGGACAGGATTTCATTTGGGTTGTAAGAAAGGTGAACGATGAAGACAGAGAAGAATGGTTGCCAGAAGGATTTGAAGAGAGGATGGAAGGGAAAGGTTTGATAATTAGGGGATGGGCAGCCCAGGTTTTGATTCTTGATCATGAAGCTGTAGGAGGGTTCATGACCCATTGTGGATGGAACTCAACAATAGAGAGTATAACTGCTGGGGTGCCAATGGTTACTTGGCCAATTTGTGCAGAACAGTTCTGCAACGAAAAGCTGATTGCAGAAGTTCTGAAGATTGGAGTAGGCGTTGGAGCCAAAGAATGGTGTAGATGGGGAGATGATCCCAGTACAAAATTTAAAGTAACCAAGGAAGATATAGAAAGGGCAGTGAGTCGGGTAATGGTTGGTGAAGAAGCTGAGGAAATGAGAAGCCGAGCTAAGGAATTGAAAAATATGGCGAGGAAGGCTGTGGAAGAAGGTGGATCATCTTACTCTGATTTGAATGCTTTGCTAGATGAATTGAGGTTGAATTGCCCTTGAACAGATCAATATGTATCAGAAATTTTTTCTTAATTAGTATTTTATAAGAAAATATAGTATTGTTGGAAATAAATGAATATATATAAATGGCTGGAGTAGCTCAGTTGGTTAGAGCGTGTGGCTGTTAACCACAAGGTCGAAGGTTCAAACCCTTCCTCTAGCGAAATTGATTTTTCTTAATTGAAATTTCTATTCAATTAAATTTTTTCAAAATTTTTGTTAATTGACTAATTTCACATTTTTCCTTTTCAATTAAATTAAATTTTTTATTAATTGATTAATTTTACATTTTTCCTTGATTGAAATTTCCATTCAATTAATTTTTTGTAAATTGATTAATTTTTTCTTGATTAATTTCACTTGAAAAAATTTAAGAAATTTTTTCTTAATTGATTAATATTTTCTTAATTGAAATTTCTATTTACATAATCTAGGTCTATAATTTAACTTGAAACAGCATCTTTCAAGTAGATTTGTCAAAATAGGCTTAACCCATTGATTCAACTTATTTGTAATTGAAAGTAATGTAAACTGAGCTTGAAAATTTAAGCTCATATTAAAACCAAACCTAAATAGGTCAACCCATCTGGTCAGTAGGTTAAGGTGAGTTGGGGCAAGTCAAAAAAAATAATTTTATATATTTAATTGTATAAAATTAATAATTTAGTTACCAATAATATTGTTTATTTTATATATTTCAATATCTTTAATTTTTACTTATCAAATTAATAATTATAGTTTAGATTAAAACTCATTATCTTATTTTCTTTAATGATAATTAATATTAGATCTTGAGACATTATTGCTGTACAAACAAAATTTAAATATTTTGCTGGAGAATGAAAATTTAGAAGGACATAAATAAGTCTTGAAGTGTCTATTTATTTGGTTATATATTTATGTTTATGGGATGATAATTTGTGTTAAAGATTAAAACTTTATTTATATAATTTATTTACTTATTTATATTTTGTGTAATTTATTTGTTTGTAATATATTTTTATTATTCAATTTATAAATTAAA
>NW_018397259.1:4414715-4416843 GCF_002168275.2 Theobroma umbraticum | reverse complement strand
TATAAGGCCGCTTTCAAACATGTCAATTGTATTCCCGATGACCGCTTCTTTCAGCATTTTACCCCTCAGTGCTTCTGTTAAGCATTGTGGTGACGAGGCAATTTACCTCTTTCAGAAAGTTTATGCTCAAAACTTGTTTTCTTTTTGGGATGATGTTATTTCGTATGAAGAAAATGGAAAAGTGTGTTTAATCTTTGGATCCTCATGACTTCCACATGGTAATACTGATGAGAGTATGAGAAGCTGCTTATGACGCTTGGTTCGATTGCTTCTTTTACTAGTATTTGCGTTTCTTTAAGCAAAAGCCGAAAGAAATGCTTTGGCTGCAAAAAATACGAAGATATAAAATGAAAGTTTTTGGCTTAATATGTAAACAAATCTTTTAATTATTTAGTAAAATTTAAATAAATTTTTATTTTTTTATTTAATTAAGTTTATATATATTTATATTTTAAATTAAATAAGTTTTTATAATTAACATATAAATGAATGTTATTTGTCATTTTGTATTAAATATAGTTGATATGATATATTAAAATATTATAATTGAAAAAAATAAAAAATTTATTCTTACAAGATTGAGATTGTAGAATATCAATATTTCACATATATCGTAAAAGAAGTTGCTTGGCTTATGATGTAATAAGTTATTTTGTTTACACTATATATATATAAATAAAAATAATAATATAACATGTTAGATATAACACAGTAATATAATCACATAAAAAATTTACACCATAATGTCACATGATGTTTTAACTGATGAAAATTTATTTAATTTAAAATAAAAATATAAAAATTTATTAGTATTTAATAAAAAAATAAAATATTTTAAATTTTTTTAAATAGTTTTGAAAAATTTTTAAATATTATATCAGATTTTTTTATTTTGATATTAAAAATTAACATTTTTCATATATATGAAACTATTATGCTTTAATTGGTATTATCTTTAAGTTATTAACTTATTTATAAGTTTTAACACAATATTAACTTACTTTTAAGCAAACATAAATTTTTTTATGAAGAACTATACATAAAAATGAGGATTTAAACTCAATTATCTTAAACAACTTATTCATTATTGAACCAGATATTTATGTGCAATCAAATGTTATATTTGTTTACTTGTATACTTGTTCAGAATATCTTAGAAAAAAAAAAGACAATGGGCAATGATGCTTAATTGAGCAGCTCCATTAAAAGCTTTGCACTTAAAATCGATACAAACTCGTAAAATATAAAAGACAAAATCGATTAAAATCGAAAAAAGAATAGAAAAATCCAAAAAAATGTTACAAACAAAAATACCCAAGGAAAGAGAAATATCGTCAACTCAAAAAAGACAAACCAAATCTGATAATCACACAAATGGCAGAGAAAGAGCATTAGAGAAAAGAGAACAATCAAAAAAAAAAAAAAATGAAAAGAGAACTCTCCTCAAAACGAAAGGCAAGTTTGAAAAAACTTGTTACGTTCAAAAAAGTTAATAAATCGACACAATAAATAAATAAATTAATATAAAATTAGACAAAAATTCAATTTCTGAAGTAGAAATGTATATTTTAAAATTTCTTCCTTGTAATAGAAATGATGTGTCATCAACCAAAATGTTCAATTGTTGTCAATGGCAAGAAAAAGATTAAAATCTTGAGGTTTTAAGTTTAAATTTTATCATATGTAAATTTGATTTAATTTTATACTAGATTTGTTTAATTATATATTGATTTGATAGTTAATTTATTTATTTTATTAAATTTTCATATAATATTATATAATGTTTTATTATGATTGAAATTGTTTATTGTAAATAAAATTTTATAAAAAAATTAATTGTTGAAAAATTCATAGAAAGTTTTATAAAAGCGCGTAAATTAATTGATTACCACTTTTACGGTCAAAAAGGCTTAGTTAGGAATTAAGATGTTAGGTTGAGTCGGTCGGCTACCAAATCCGAAATCTAAATTTGGCGCCCTTTAATAGACATCCTACGTGGCTTTCTATACACGTGTCTTCCTCTCTTTCTTTTGCCCTTTTTCGTCGAACGTCTCTCCATTTTCCCTTCCGTTTTCCTGTCTCAGAAATTACAAAAGCAAAAGAAACCAACCACGCTATTAAATTCTTA
>NW_018397259.1:4407202-4414615 GCF_002168275.2 Theobroma umbraticum | reverse complement strand
TAATTGTTTTTATAATTATTGATTTTAAATTTAAATAATAAAATTATATTTAATATAAATATTTTTATTTAATCATGTTAAATGTGTTAAACGTGTTAATTGTGTTATTAATCGTGTTGTATCATATATTGACACGTTTAACAAACATATCTAAACGTGTCGTGTTACACGGTTATTAAATATATATGTATACATATTTCAGATTTAAGACACAAATAGTATTCGTGTCGTGTTCGTATTTAACTTTAATGTGTTTCATATCAAGTCTAAATAGTACTTGAATGTAACTATAATATTGGGTCTTTTTTCTTAATCTTTATAAGAACAAAAAAATTTTACATTTTGCTGTTTAGTTGTTGGTCTCTTGGCTTTTGTTTTTTTAGTTGTCTTTATAAAGAGAGATAGAAGAAAGGGAGATTGCAATTTTGCGTTGGAGCGGAATGATTTGTGATTTGTAAAAAGAAGGAGATTGATTGAGAAAGAGTGCTGTTCTTTGAAAAGCTGCTATATTTAAAAAAAAAAGAAAAAAAAGCTTTTCTATTGAAACTTTTCTTTAAGCTCTTTTATTTAAATTTTATTTTTTTAAAAAAGTTATTTTTTTTAAAATCATCTCAAAAATCTTATTTGGCCTAACTTCTACTTTTAAGAAGTAAATAAAAAGAAAAAAAACTGGGCAAAATAAGCACTAAAACATTATCTAACTATTTTATCGACTTATTAATGGTCAAAATACCTCAACAGTCCCAATACTCATGTATTTTCTTCACTTTAATCTTTTTGTTCAAAATTGTAAAAATTTACCCTTTAATTTTAAGAATTGCTTTAATTTACTCTCTCTTAAATTTTCTTTCTAAAATTACTTTTCATAAAACTGATGTCATTGCTGACATGGTGTTGATATGGCCCCATTTGCTGACATGGCATGTGAGGTGTTCATCAGCACCCACTCATGTCATGTCACATGGCTTGTCCAAAAAGTGACACATGGCATGACAAAAGAACAACATGTGTCTTTTCTTTGTTTTCTCTAAAAATATTATATGCTTACTGAGTTTCAAATCCAAGACCTCATACAAATACAATAAACTCTTTATCACTTACTCTAAACCTTTGGCTTTATTTATGTATTGCTTTTGTTTCTTTTCTTCATTTTTTTTTCTCTTTTTCCTTTTTTTTTTCTTCTTCTCTCTTCTCACCTTCAAATTTAAGGACTGATCGCCAGTCACCAAATGTTGTCATTGATCGCTGGTTGTCAGTCGTTGGTCGATAGTCACAAGATATGCCACATAATGATCGTGATCGGTGATTGTCGACTGGCAACCAACAACGACATCTGATGATTGACAGCTGATCCTTAAGGAAGAAGGTGAAACGAGAGAAAGGAAAAAAAAGAAAAAAAAAAAAAGAAAAAGAAAAGAAAAGAATAAAAGAAATAAAAACTATATATATATATATATATATTCAAAGGTTAGGGTTTAAAGTAGGTGATAAGGAGTTTGTTGGTATTTTTAAGGAAAACAAGAGCCACATTAGCATATCAAAGTGATATGACATTGCCACGTCAACATTTCCGATCCATGCTATGTCAACGATAACGTCGTTAGCATTTTCAATCCACCTCACGTGCATGTCAACAATAATGTTAGCTCTATGGAAATATTAGAGGGATTAAATTAAAATAATTTTTAAAATTAAAGAATTAATTTATTGTGATTTTGAGTAAATGGACTAAAATAAAGAAAATGCATGAGTATTAGGGTCCACATGCCAAAGTGATATAACATTGCCACGTTAGCATTTCTAGTCCACCTCACATGCCACATCAGCAATAATGTCAGCTCCATGAAGGGTAATTTTGGAAGGAAAATGTTAGAGGGACTAAATTAAAATAATTTTTAAAACTAAAAGATTAAATTATTGTGATTTTGAGTAGAGAAACTAAAATGAAAAAAATACATGAGCACAGGGTCCACCTCACTTGCCACGTTAGCAACAACATCAGCTTTGTGAAGTATAATTTCGAAAAGAAAATATTAGAGGGATTAAATTGAAATAATTTTAAAAATTAAAAAATAAAATTATTACGATTTTGAATAGAGGGATTAAAATTAAGAAAATGCATGAGTACAATAACTGTTGAAGTATTTTAACCACTTATTAATTATATGATACTATATATGGTCTATTTGTTTAGTGAATGGACTTGGGATATTTGTTGTTAAATATCAATGTTGGTCAAACTTGGAGAACATCCTGAATTAGACAATTGGGAGGATTTCCCATGTTATAAACTCAAAAGGATGTAACTATGGAATTCTCTTTATTCAATTGATAACATATTGAATAGTTTTTTCTCTAACTTTGGGAACCCTTCCTGTTTTCCATGATTGTGCTTGTTGGCAATTACCCACCATTTCTCATGCACAGCATATATAGTAATCTTATGCTGTCAAAATATCTACTGTTACCATCAAAAATATTATTGTTATGATGACTTTTGTCATTCTTATGCTGCCTTGATCACTTCTATTATTCCAACCTAATCATCTTGTATTTGGCTGGAAATGGTTATGACTGGTTCCCCTCAACTTAGAAACAGAAGATCAAGAAGGACATACAAATATATAAGATTTTGGTCCCATAATATAGTGCATGTATTCTCAACTCAAATAATTAGATTGGAACCCTTTCTCTCTGAATACTCATATTATATAAATAATAAGAGTAATAAGCAACATTATAATAGTTTTCAAGAGAATATGTTCATAATTAAAATTTAAAAATATCAAGTTAGATTATTAAAATAAAACTATTGATCTTTGTAGTATGATGTGTAACTTACATGTAATAGGTTTTGTTTTATCAAAATATCATATGAAAAATTATTTTATATATTGATGAGAAAATATTTAAATTTTATAATAGTTCCGCTAATTATTAACACATGTTCATTGGGTTATAAATAAGGAAAGTATTAAATTGCCGTAATTACTTGAATGAACAATTATCAATTATCTAAATCACAGTTGATTAAAACTCTACCATTGGTGTATAAACTACATTTTAATCTTTCATAATTTAAATTATTTATTTATAAACATAATTCACCATGTGGGTTACTTGATTTGTCTCTTTTCACCTTTTGAAAAAGATTGATTTGAATATAGTAAGGTATTGATGAATCAATAATTGAGTTAAATCATTTAATGTGTTTAATTTTTAATTAAATAAAAAAACATATTATTTCAAAAAATTTATAAATTCTTTAAAAAATTTGAATAAATTTTTATTCTTTTATTACATTCAATTAAATTTTTATATTTTTATCTTGAGTCAAATATGTTTTTATAACTAATGTTGATTTTTTGTAATTAATTAAAACGTTACTTGATATATCATAATAAATAATGATGTGATATAATGATATAATTATATAATATATTCTATTTTTTAAGCACATTAGTATCACATAAATATAAAATGAAAAGTAATAGTTTAGTTAACAGCAACTAATGAACTATTAATTATAACAGCAACTAATGAACTATTAATTATAATAATTTTTTTAATTTAAAATAAAAATATGTGAACTAAATTGAATATAATATAAAAATATAAATTTATTTAAACTTATTATATATATATATAACAACTCATCAACTTCTTGACATCTCCGTCCCCATTTTCTGGTCTAATGGTAAAGGCACATAATAGTAACCTCACCAAAAACAAAAACCCATATGCTCATATTTATCTCAATAATTGATGCAATGGATTCTCGTCTTGTCTTAAATAAATAATAATAATAATAATAATAATTAAACCTCGTCTTAATACACATGTAAACAGATACCTATCTGTCTAGCTTCCGAAAACCAAAATCTACGTGTTTTCTTTATCTCATCATACAATTCCAATTTGTGAAAGAGCCCCACTTAGCCACCACCTTCTCCCCTCCCTCAATAATTCACCAAAATTTTGATCTCATGTCTCTCAATCTCATCCACACGGACCGCATCATTCCCCACAAAACCCAAACAAGATGAAATGTTTTCTCCAAATATCACGCTCTCCGTGACACCGATCCGGTCAAGAGTTTGAGAGAGAGATCACCGTGAATGGGCTTTTGCTGCAAGAACTCTGCTTCTTTCCTCCTCCTTCAATGGCACCAAATCTTTGCTTGCTTGTGATCCTTTATCGATTACCCATCACCGGCATTCACCTCCTCCTCATTCTCCTTCACTCCCTCTTATAGGTCTCCCTTTTCACCGGTTTTCCCGGTTTCACAACAAAAATATACCCAGATTTTCCTTTCATTTCTTAGGTGTATACAAGGGAAAAACAGATCAGATTTTTTTGAAGCGGCTTTTATCTTATAAATTAAGCATATATTAATTTTACGGAAAACCCAATATCTTCTTGTAAGCATTTCTCTCTTTGTTCTTTTTTGTAACTTTTCTGTTGGGTTGGCTAGAAAAAGTGGGAAAGTGAAGGAAAATATTCAACTCTGGATTGTATAAACAGAAACCTAGTCGAGGTAATTGAAACTAAAATCACCCTTTATCGAAACGGGATGAATAATTCAGGACTTGATGATGGTTTTTCTTTGTTTGTTTGATTTTTTTTCCTCAGTTCTATCGGTTATTAAACAGAAAATTTAAGGAATGGCATCAGTGTTCTTGTACCATGTGGTGGGGGATCTGACGGTGGGGAAGCCAGAGCTGGTTGAATTCTCTGAAACAGAGACGGTGGAATCAGCTATAAGAGCAATAGGAGAGTCGACAGAGTGTGGGATACCAGTTTGGAAGAGAAGATCTCATGTGGGAATGATTGAAAAGAATGAAATGAGACAACAGAGATTTGTTGGTATTTTAACTTCACTTGATATTGTCTCCTTTTTGGCCAAAACTCAGTGTTTGGAAGATCAAGACAAAGCTATGAAAGCACAAGTTTCTGATGTTGTTGTCCCCAATAATGCTCTCTTGAAGATTGTTGATCCTGGCACGAGGTTAGCTCACTTTCTTTTTTATTATTCACTTTTTTTTGTCAGTATAAAGATGTTGGAACTTTTTATTTTTTTGGGAGGGTTGAGCTATGACCTTAACCTCCTAAGTAGATATAGCAACAGTTAGTTAAAGCCCGAGTATTACATGGACTTTATGTTAAACTGGTGTATACTTGTTTCAAGTGGATGTAGAAATTTGTCTTTCATTCTCATTCTTGTTCTTGGCCATTGATTGTATGGATTTGCTTTCTATTAAGGTGATATGTCATGTGTCTATCTTTGTTTTGGGTCATGGTATCTTGTTGGTCATGGAATTAGGTAAAAGGTGAGAATTGTGTAGTCTGTGACGTTGTTGTCCTTAGAATCGTGTACCTGTGTATCCCATGCCATCTTGTATGATTTGCTCCCAAAACAAGATTTGGTTACATATTTGACTCAGGCAGTTGTGGAGTTACACTATTGTTTGGCAATCTGTGTTAAATTTCTTAAATCCATATGTTTGAGAATAACTTTTCTAAGAAAATATGGTTTCCCCTTGCCCCCTTCCCACAGTGTTAGCTTTATTGTAAAGGCTTGTTCTTTTCCTCTGTGTTTAAGTGTTTTGTCCTCTGTTCCAATTTATTTATTATTAACTTCATAACATGTTGTGTACGTCGGATTGTTTATGTGCCTAGCTGTGGGCTGCCTTTTATTTTTTCTTGCACTGCCACTTATATTGATAAAAGAATTGCAAGTCTGGGGCCCTTTTGAGTTGTGACGTTGACTTTGTTCCTTCACTGGTCCGTACTTTATAAACAACCTTATATCCTTGGTAGTCATTGAATTTTTCTTAAATACAGAAATATCGTTACATGGTTGCTGTTATATAAACAGTTACAGTGATTGAAATTGTACAACTAATGTTCTCTTACTTGCTATAAGGTTATAGAATAAGGGAAAATGCAAAAAAAGATGTTGGTTTAGGTCTTGATTACCCTCTACTCAAGTAAACAAGAACTATTTAATGGTAATTTTTCAATTGAGATCCGCTTTTCTTCTGATTGTAGCGTTAATAACTGTTGTAGGATTTAGGGTGTTTCATTGTTATTTGTGTTCTTCACCTTTGCCTTTCATATATTATCCTGTCTTATCAAGCTTTGTGTATTATAGCATGTAGAATGCTGTTACGCTCTTTGCTTCAAATTATTTAAAATGCATGTCCAATTTGTTAGATTTGTGGAATATGGACTTCAAATTGGTTGAAAGCAGCTATGCAACTTGTGCTAGGAACATCTTCCTTTAGATACTGTACAATAACCAAAATTTACACTCATGTCTATAGTGAAACTTTTGCTCAAGGATGATTGCATTTACATGCATATTTTTGAATTAGTGTAGAATTCTCTTATATAACTAACAGTTTTCTGTTGGTCCTTATTATTGAAGCCATTATTATATGGATCATTGCATTAGCGTGCATCATTGTCATCTTTTCTTTGTAGTTAATCATTATTGAGTTCTACTTTTATGACCATGTTGATTGAGTAATCAGATATTCTTACCAACAATTTATGATTTCTTTTGATTGTTAATCAAGGAATTAACTGTCAACATTGAAATTAAAAGGATTCATGCTTGTTTATCAATCTTTAGCGTGAGTGGGTGGTTCATACTTGTTTACTAATCATAGAAAAATAGAAAATTCATTTTTCTGGTCTGCTTACTACCTTTTGGGCTGAAATTCATGAGGATGTAAGAAGAAAATTTGGATCCTGTCAAATATACAGTGAACTTGTATTCGTTAGTAGGAGAAAGAATTTAACATATAGATCTCTTTCTTCTGCTTGAAGCAATGTCTCAAGCTATGATGCAGAACTGATGATTCTTATTTAGGATAATTTAGGTAGCTAACTGACATGGTTTTGATTGAGGCCTGTTTAAGTAGACTTGAGCAGTTGAGCTCTGAATACAAATCTTTTTCAGTATTGAAATATGTTTCCATCAGGCCATGAGAAGTATTCTTCTAGGGGGAAAGTTTGAAGCCATTATGTTGGTCCAGCATCATGGTTGACCCTAATGCTTTGCTTGCATGCATTGTGGTCGGATGTGATTTATTTGTTTTTATCTGAATTATTTATACTTTTTATGGCATTTCCATTGAAATTTTTATTCTGGATTCTGGAGGTATTTGAATAATTTGTAGATTAGGGGCTAGCATCTTGTGGTTAGCATTGATGCCATTGCCAGGTGTTTACTTCTTCTTTTGTGGCACTTTTGGGTTACTGGGTATAACCATGTTTGCATGATTTTGTCAATCCATCACACCCAGTTATTTTGTGTTTGGGTTCCAGCTCTTTTTATATTCATTTGTACTTTTGCTACCTTGAAAGCACAATCATCACTGGAATTAATAACTTAACCCACCATAT
>NW_018397259.1:4295411-4407192 GCF_002168275.2 Theobroma umbraticum | reverse complement strand
GAATAGTATACTTTCTAATAGAAAATTCCTTGTCTCTGAAAGGTAATAGTGAGGACTGAGTTATTAAACAAACAAAATGTTATTCATGAGATCTTTCTATAATCGAACATGATTCATGTGAGAGAGAGCAGATTTTGTTCATATTTATGATTTCTTTCTGTATGTGGAGATATGCTTGCTGTGGTTCTTGTTACGGATGGCCAAATAAAATTTTGGTAGTAAGGACATATTGGCATTTTTATTTGCAGAAATTTATGGAAAAAAGAAAGTCCATTTTGCTTATTAACTAAGAATAGGCAACTTAGTAGTGATAGGTTTAGAAAAAACCCATTGTATATGCTCACTTCTTCTGCTGGATTCTGATTGCTCTTTGCAGATACCTTTACAATGTACTTACATGGCATTGTTAATTCTTTGTTTTGGACTAGATTGATAGATGCACTGGAGATGATGAAGCAGGGTGTGAGGCGACTTCTTGTTCCAAAGAGCAAGGTATGGAAAGGCATGAGCAAGAGATTCTCAATTCTTTATAATGGGAAGTGGCTCAAGAACATTGAAAATGGTAGCAGTAACAACCTCATCACTAATGCCAACCCCCCTTCTTCCTCGTCCACCTCCACCTACATGCGTGACAAGTTTTGCTGTCTCTCAAGAGAAGACATCATCCGCTTCCTCATTGGTTGCCTTGGTGCACTAGCTCCAGTCCCCCTGTCCTCTATTTCCTCACTGGGAGCCATTAACCTAAACTATAGCTCTATTGAAGCCTCCCTCCCAGCTTTAGAAGCAACTCAAAAACATCCCGGTGATCCTAGTGCAGTTGCTGTTGTGGAGATCGCACCAGATGGTCACCATAAAATTTTAGGTGAAATCTCAGCCTCTAAACTATGGAAATGTGATTATTTAGCTGCAGCATGGGCTTTAGCCAACCTCTCAGCTGGACAGTTTGTTATGGGGGTTGAGGATAATGTGAGTTCCAGATTGCTCCCCGACTTTTCTGTTAATTCAGCAGTTCAAGATAATAAAATAGTCAATGGTGTTTGGTCAACAAGGCCAAGGAAATTCAGTAGCAGGAGCATTGGGTTTAATCCAGTGAGCCCAAGTTTTGGTGTTGGCAGGAGCATGTATAGGGGCAGAAGTGCACCCTTGACATGTAAAACCACTAGTTCACTGGCCGCAGTCATGGCTCAAATGCTATCTCATAGGGCGACCCATGTCTGGGTGACCGAAGATGAAAATGACGATATTTTAGTTGGGGTGGTTGGTTATGCTGATATCTTGGTTGCAGTGACCAAACAACCAGCTGCAATGATTCCCACAACTCGCTCAATCAATGAGCTTGGGAATGAAATCCAAAGTTGAATTCCCTCCTCCCCTTGTTTCTCCATTGTGTGTGTCTATGTGTGTGTGCATGTCTTTCCTTTTTATTCTATCTATTTTGGTTCCATTATTGTACTTTAGTAGCATTTTGGCCCTCTTATGGAGCATATTATGCTCTATGAGGTTGATGAGAGATTCGGGCTTGCAGGGGGTTTATATAAAGTGTTGTATAATTTTGTAACGCCCTTTTCATGAAAAGATGCCAAAACAGGGATTATAGTTGCTCTCCATTCTCATGTATGCTAGTACTGCAAATTTATTATAGTTGCAAATGCATTATTAAACTTGGACAATGTTTTGAGGGCTTTTGGGATATAATCAGTTAATCAGAGACATCTTGAGTGTACTTCAGGCTTGGCTTTGCTGTGGTTCCCACTTGAATGTAATACATTTCTGGGTTTTTTGGTGCTGTACCATCAGGCCAACCCTCTGGAACCTCATCTTTCCTCCCCTTGATGTTCTATAACAACCACCATTCCCTGGCCCCTGGAGTTCTCTGATTTTCCTAGTGAATTATGTTTAATGCCCATGATATGTACAGGTGCTGTTAATGTAATTGGGGTGGGGTTTTAGCATTAATGATATTGGATTCAAGCCTTGCTGCTTCCTCTTGTAACTATCACCCAACGCATACATATATATATATATCTTAGTTCAACACCTTGGGTTTATTGGCTTATACACTTCCAGTAGAGACCAAACCTCAAAAAAAAAAGAAAAATTATATGTAAAACTGGTAGGAGCTAACCATCAGAATCTCCGAAAGCCCATCAATTTTTGGAATGATGTTGGCTTAAGTAAACTTGGTTGTTCGATATCCTGCTTTCTTTTTATGGTGAATTTGGGGCAGCCAATTCAGAAAAAAAAATGTCAGGACCCAAAAGCCGTTAGAAGTCTGTCAGACCATCCTGCTGCTCCTTAGAACTCAAGGCTACACAGGTACGAACTTATAAAACAGATCTTGCGTTCTGTGTTAAATACCATTCCCCTCGTTGCTGTCCTTGCGACGTGGGATTTTACTGTATCATCCGACAATATATCCGTTTTAAAGTAAAAACAGGCTAACGTGTCCCTCGTGGATTCACTTGCTGTCAGACACGTACGTGCAGCTGTCGACTGCTATTATTAATCCAAAGTCCAGCACAACATCGAACAATTTGTTTGTTTCCATAGGAGAACGGGAGTGGCAAATCAATCATTCATCACAGTCTGTCTTTTTCCTCTTTTTTCAACTCAAGCTTTGTGGCAATATCTGAGAGCAAGCCATTTCAATTACTTAATCTTCTTAATTTTTCAATGATAATTTTATCCTTTATTTATTTGCAAATTCGGAGACCTGCTATCTTAAATTTATGCCAAAACTTAAATAAATATCTGGTTTGCAAAAAAAAAAAACGTTAAACAAGGCACAATCTTGGGCCTTTGCTTTGATGTGGATTTGAGTGGAGCATCCTGGTTGGGTTGAGCCCAGCTGAGACCCAAGTGAACTCTTCATTTTCCCCCTCTGTTTCTATCATTTTTTTTTGCCAAGTCGTAATTTTAAGAAGAAAGGGTTCCATTTCAGATTCTATGAAAAATAAATTCCCATTTGGTTTTGTCAAGCAAAATAAAAAAAAAAAATTAAGATGGATAAGAAAGAGTGTTATATTAATTTTGAAAAAATTTGGTCCTTAAATAAATTGAAAAACATAATAATAAAAATCATTTTAATTTTTATTTGTACACAATATTGGTGTTTCCAACAAGAATTAGGAAAAACACAAATAAATGGGCCTAAAAATCTTAAGCCCAATTTGGGCCAAGCCTAGCGTATTGGGCAACGGCCCAATTTCCATTTCACTTGCCATAGCCTATATATATATATACACACTCATGAGAGAGAGTAAAGACTGAGTAAAAGCCTTAAGCTTGAACTGGGTCCTCACCCTGCGCATATGGAACTTATACATAAGAAAGATACACGTGTCTCTTCCCTAGTGGTTAGTGGTTGTGACAATGGTAATACCCTTTGAATTTTAGAGTTTGAATACCATCAAGAATACCTCTATACCAACTTCCAAATAATAGCTATCTTTTACATCTCAATCATTTTTCCATCATATGGTGCATTTGTTGATAAGTAATTCCTGCAATGATGACTGTTAGGAGATTAGGAAGCAAGAAGAAGAAGAAGTGAGGTTTTGATGTTACTAGTAAAAATAGAAAAGAAAATGCTATTTAAACTCACTCGATTTTGTTAATGAGATACTTTTAATTTTATCGATAAAGTAAATTTCATTAAGTGAATTTTATGTGGATGAATTTAATTTGAAATATATACATACATATATACCAACATGTTCATGTATTATTGATTGCCATGTGATACAATGAGGTCCAACTTGGAGGCACCTGAGAGGGGCCAACATGGGTGTGATACAAGTAGCTAGAGCTTCCAAAATAAGCTTGGAGCACTTGCTAGAGAGCATTGGAATATTCAGATTGGCCAAATTGAAGAGATGATGAGGTGAGATGAGATGCCTAGAGAAAAAGCAGAAACCTGTAAATACCTTCTTTGAGGAGTTAAAACTGATTCCCATTGCACCCACCAATGTGTGGGTTTTGAAATTGCCAAATGGATATTCCACTCTCCCTTCGCTTGGAAGTGGAGTTGGCTTTACTTTGCACTAAAGAGTATGGTATCAGAGAGAGTCCAAGTAGGCAATTTTCACATTCTTAAATCTCATCTCTTGACACCAGTCAGTTTAACCACCACACAATGTGGAATTTGTTCTTGAACTAGTATTTTATTTGCTGTTTTGATAATATGGTGTCATTCAAAAGAAAACAGTCACAATGCTTATGTCATAAAGGCCAAAACAAAATAAATGGTAACTAAGGTTGAAGTAAAAGGTTAAATTTTCTGGATACAGAAGAGCTCTAATAGTCAACTCAGGCTCTCAAAAAAATGCCTTAGGGAAGCAGAGATCCAATCATACTTAATACGTGAATCTTAAGTTTGTGTTGAGGTGGAAAATTACTATATATTTTCTTAGACTTTCTGCTGAGTAGATGATGGCAGTCTCTGTGTGCCATGACCCTGCCACCTTAATCTGATGTAAGAAGTAATGCTACTAAACAAATGTAAAAAAAAAAATAAATTAATAATGGATTAGCAAGCTGCCTAGCTCTTATTTAAACTGTAGACTGCACCTTTTTGTGTAGGACTTGACCTTGTTTTGCACATAGATTTCTTAATGAACAAACATACCCAATCATATGATTAAGCTGCCACCATGTTGAAATGCTATTGACAAATTAGTTGTGGAAGCAACAAAATATAATAAGTATGTATTATATATTATATAAGAATTCAACACCATTACCAGGACAAGTTTGTAAAGAGGAATAGATGAAAAGAGTGGAGTGAACAAATTCTGCTTCAATTCTCTCTATACCACAAACAAATTGCCCCCTAAATAGGAAATAATGAGGGAAAATATCTTCCATCACCTTTAGAGGGATGCTATCCTCAAGCATTTTGGATTCAACAAAACTTGTTATGATAACAAATTCAATCTGGTTTGTTAATGAAAATGACAAAACAGAATAAAAATAAACATAATACAGGCTAAGACCAACCTTTGTTTGCTTGGTTTTTCATTTCTCTACCCCACCTCCAAAGAAGAAAGAGAAACAGATATACAATTCTTATCCTCTGCCAGAATAATGTAGCACACTTGGAGGAAATGTAGAAGCACCTTGGGGTAGGAGTAGGACCCTTCATTCAGGATATTTGGATTAGTCCAAAGAACTAGTTGTATAAAAAACCAATTAGTCATAAACCATCCAATCCAAAAAGGAAATAAATCCATTAACTCAATCAAATAGTTAGCTAGCAGCACCATTGAAATCATTCCTTCCCAGAATTTAGTACTTCAGACTTCTCACATTCCGTCAACAACTATGAAGAGGAATATAAATGAGTGTGTTTTAGTTCATGGAATGCCAAGCTAGGTGGTGCACTAATTATTGAAGCCATTATTATATGGATCATTGCATTAGCGTGCATCTTCATCATCTTTTCTTTGTAGTTAACCATTATTGAGTACTACTTTTAGGACCATGTTGACTGAGTAATCAGATATTCTTACCAAAAATTTATGCTTTCTTTTGATTGTTAATCAAGGAATTAACTGTCAACATTGAAATTAAAAGGATTCATGCTTGTTTATCAATCTTTAGCCTGAGTGGGTGGTTCATACTTGTTTACTAATCATAGAAAAATAGAAAATTCATTTTTCTGGTCTGCTTACTACCTTTTGGGCTGAAATTTATGTGGATGTAAGAAGAAAATTTGGATCCTCTCAAATATACAGTGAACTTGTATTCGTTAGTAGGAGAAAGAATTTAACATAAAGATCTCTTTCTTCTGCTTGAAGCAATGTCTTAAGCTATGATGCAGAACTGATGATTCTTATTGAGGATAATTTAGGTAGCTAACTGACATGGTTTTGATTGAGGCCTGTTTAAGTAGACTTGAGCAGTTGAGCTCTGAATACAAATCTTTTTCAATATTGAAACATGTTTCTATCAGGCCATGAGAAGTATTCTTCTAGGGTGAAAGTTTGAAGCCATTACGTTGGTCCAGGATCATGATTGACCCTAATGCTTTGCTTGCATGCATTGTGGTCGGATGTGATTTATTTGTTTTTATCTGAACTATTTATACTTTCTATGGCATTTCCATTTAAATTTTTATTCTGGATTCTGGAGGTATTTGAAGAATTTGTAGATTAGGGGCAAGCATCTTGGGTTAGCATTGATGCCATTGCCAGGTATTTACTTCTCCTTTTGTGCCACTTTTGGGTTACTGGGTATAGCCATGTTTGCACGATTTTCTCAATCCACCACACCCAGTTATTTTGTGTTGGGTTCGAGCTGTTTTTATATTCATTTGTATTTTTGCTACCTTGAAGGGGCAACCATCACTGGAATTAATAACTTAACCCACCATATCTAAGTTACCGAATAGTATACTTTCTAATAGAAAATTCCTTGCCTTTGAAAGGCAATGGTGAGGACTGAGTTATTAAACAAACAGAATGTTATTCATGAGATCTTTCTATAATTGAATGTGATTCATGTGAGAGAGTGCAGATTTTGTTCGTGTTTATGATTGCTTGCTAAATGATTTGCGTATGCTCGCTGTGGTACTTGTTACGAATTTACCAATCAGGCCAACTCTCAGAAACCTCATCTTTCCTCCTCTTCTTGGATGTTGTATAACAACCACCATTACCCTGGCCCCTGGAGTTCTCTGATTTTCCTAGTGAATGCTGTTTAATGCCCATGACATGTACAGGCGTTGTTCATGTGGGGTTTATTGCCGAATATAATTAAAACCTCAAAAGTTTATATGTAAAATTGCTAGGACCTAAGCATCAGAATCTCTAAAAGCGTTTCTTGCTGCGAACTTTTGGAATGATGCCCGCTTAAATAAACCTGGCTGTTTGATCTCTCAGAACCCAAAAAGATTTGAAAGTCTGTCAGACAACTATGTAACCATCCCCTCCAGACAAAGACTGGAGGGGAACGATCCTCCACGGCCAGAGTGATCCGAACTGGATCACCAAACCATTAATCACGCTCTGATCACACAGTCCTAATTCGTCAACCAGACTTGAAATCCTGTCTCCTTAGAACTCAAGGACACAGAGGTACGAGCCTATAGAACAGATCCTGTTCAAGTAAGGTCGTGGCCTCTTCACTCTTGGTTGTGCCTTAAGTATTATTTGCGTTGCTGCTGTCCTTGCGATGTGGGATGCTGGTCTACCGCCCGAAACTATTCGTTTTAAGTGAACAACAGGCTAACGTGTCCCACGCGGATTCACTTGCTGTCAGATACTTACCTGCAACTGTCGTCTGCTGTTATTAATCCGAACTCGAACGCAACACCGAACAACTTGTTTGTTTCCATTGGAGAAAGCGAGTGGCAAATCAATCATTCATCACAATCTGTTTTTTTCAACTCAAGCTTTGTGGCAATATCTAAGAGCACCCAATTTCAGTTAATTAATCTTTTCTCTCTCTCTTATCCAAAACCTTTGTTTCATTACTGCAAATTGAATTTTTTATTTTTCAATGATAATTTAACTTTTACTTATTTCTAAATTGTAATTTGTGAATATATATTAGTAATAAATTTAAGCCAAAACTTAAATAAGCATATGGTTTGAAAATAAAGATAAATGAGACATGAGCTGGGTGTAACGAGGTTATGTTTTTAATCTAAACTATGTATATTAAATAAAAAATATTTTTTAATTAATAATATATTTTATTATTTATTAATGTAACATCCATAATTCTTGAATCTTTGTTTTATTGCATATTTAAGATAAACGTCCTAATTGGACTTGAGCCCAACAATTTCCCTTTTTCATTGCAATATTTAATTTTATTCTCTTTTTTCTTTCATCCCTCTTTGTTTCTGTCAGTTTTTTCTTTTGCCAAGATGTAATTTTAAAGTGAAAGGAAATTCCTTTTCGGATTCTATGAAAAATAAACGCTTATTTGGTTTTGTCGAGCATAATTTTTTTAAAAAAATTTAAGATGGATAAGAAATAATTTTATATTAATTTTGGAAAAAATTTTATCCGTAAATAAATTGACAAACGTAATACTAAATATATTTTAAGTTATATTTTTTATAAGCTCTTAAAAATAAGTAATTATTAAAAAAATTACATTATAGTGTTTAATTTAAAAATATTTTAATAAAAATGTAACTTAAATTTATAAAATTATGTTTATATATAAAAATATAAACTTCTAATATAAGTTTGGAGCACTTGATAGAGAGAGCATTGGAATATTCAGATTGGCCAAATTGAAGAGATGGTGAGATGAGATGCCTAGAGAAAAAGCAGAAACTTTTTAATGCCTTATTCAGGAGTCTCAGAACTGATTTCCATTGCACCCACCAATGTGTGGGTTTTAAAATTGCCAAATGTATCTTCCACTTTCCCTTTGCTTGGAAGTGGAGTTGGCTTTACTTGTACTAAAAAATTGCAGTATATTAGAGAGAGTCCAAGTAGGCAATTTTCACATTCTTAATCTCATATCTTGACACGAGTCAGTTTAAGAACCACCCAATGTGGAATTTGTTCTTGAACTAGTATTTTATCTGCTGCTTTGATAATACTGTTATTCAGAAGAAAAGAGTCACAAAGCTTAGGTCATAAAGGCCAAATAAAATAAATGGTAACTAAGCTTCAAGTAAAAGGTTAAATTTTATGGATAGAGAACAAAAAAGAGTGGTCTAATAGTCAACCTCATGCTCTCAAAATAATGCCCTAGTGAAGCAGAGATCCAATCATACTTAATACTTGAATCTCAATTTTGTGTTGAGATGGAGAGATGGAAAATTAGACTTTCTGCTGAAAAGGTGATGAAGTCTCTGTGTGCCATGACCCAGCCACGTTAGTCTGATGTAAGAGGTGATGCTAACAAACACACAAGTGAAAAAAAAAATTAATAATGGATTAGCAAGCTGCCTAGATTCTTATTTAAACTGTATGCTGTACCTTTTTGTGTAGGATTTGACCTTATTTTGCACATAGATTTCTTGATGAACAGACATACCTATTCATATGATTAAGCAGCCACCATGTTGAAATGCTATTGACAAATTAGTTGTGGAAGCAACAAAATATATTTTATATATAAAAATTGAACACCATTGCCAAGACAAATTCTACAGTCCTTCTCATGCAGACAAGAGGAATAGCTGGAAAAGAGTGGACGTGAACAAGTTCTGCTTCAATTCTTTCTACCACGAGTAAATTGCCCCCTAAGTAGGAAATAATGAGAGAAAATATCTTCCATCACTTTTTAAGGGATGCTATTCTAAAGCATTTTGGATTCAACAAATCATGTAATGATAATTACAAATTCAATCTGGTTTTGTTAATGAAAATGACAAAACAGAATAAAAATAAACATAATAGAGGCTAAGACTAACCTTTTTGCTAGGTTCTTCATTTCTCTACCCCACCTCCAAAGAAAAAAAAGAAACAGATGAATAATTAATCTTATCCTCTGCCAGTATAATGTAGCACACTTGGAGGAAATATTGAAGCACCTTGAGGTAGGAGTCGGACCCCTCACTCAGGAAATTTGTATTAGTCCAAAGTGGTACTTGTACAAAAGACCAATTAGTCATAAACCATCCAGTCCAAAAAGGAAATAAATCCATTAACTCAATCAACTAGCTAGCTAGCTAGCAGCACCATTGAAATCATTCCTTCCCAGAAATTAGTACTTCAAGCTTCTCACATTCCATCAACAACTACGAAGAGGAATACAAGAAGTGGGTTTTAGTTCATGGAATGCCAAGCTAGCTGGTGTACTGATGGATCTGTAGTTAACAGGATCGGCTTTTGGGCAGCATATATGATATAATCAACAAAAAATGGAACTTATTCTATATTCTTATTTATGTGGTAAGTAAAAGACACGATGCTCTAACCAGAGAGTACTTTGAATTCTCATGCTATGGGAGTCAAATCACCCCACTGTGACTCGAGAAAGCCATTAGGCATCTTTCAAAGAATTGATACAACACGAACATGCTGTTCTTTTAAAGTTCGACAGTCTTATATTTTGTAGAGCAATTTGGATGCTTAAAATAGCATTATTTGCTTTCTTGAGAAAAACAAAATAAATCCAAATTTTGCTTCCAAAACTCCACAAAAGTACTTTGGAAGTGCTAAGCTAATGGTGCCCTTTTCTTTAATGTTTCAACATTTTCCCCTTCAAGAATATCAAAGCCATTGGCTTAAGAAATCACTTAGTACCAATCTACTGAGCAGTGTAAATGCCAATGTCTGGATAACAAAGGCTAGAGAAAACAAAAAATAGTGCAATCTTGGCCTTTATCACTGGATGACCCACTTTGGTATCTAATGTTGATGAGAATAATGAACAATAATTACACAAAATCAGAAACTCTATTGGCAATGGTGGGTGGAATAATCGCTGGACCTCATTCCTTATTCTATAGAAAATTTGCTGACCATAGCATAATAACCCATTTGTTGAAAGCAACATTACTCTTCAATGCGTTCACAGAGAAGAAGAAAACCTTATGTGACACCTTCAAGAATCCACGGCATAGAATCCTATACACCCACCAATTTCTACAATTATGTATTATTATTTGTAAAAACCAGAAGAAAAATATGCTCTTGTCTTTGCATGCCATGCATATAAATAAACACCCCACATCATCCTTTGCTTAACATGTTTCATTCATTCAATAGTACTTGAAAACCCTTAACTACAAGACGCGGTAAGAGCCCATCTTTGAAGGGTTTTCAAAGGTACTTAGGAGGAAAAAAAAAGAAGAAAGAAAAGAGAAAATGATAGGGTGGGAAGATGTTTACAAGGTGGTTGTGGCTATGGTGCCTCTCTATGTTGCACTGATGTTAGGGTATGGATCAGTGAAGTGGTGGCGGATATTCACCGCGGAACAGTGTGATGCTATAAACCGCCTTGTCTGCTATTTCACTCTCCCTCTCTTCGCTGTGGAATTCACAACTCATATTGATCCGTTTCAAATGAATTATCGATTCATTGGTGCTGATACCATATCCAAGCTTGTTATTGTGGTGGTTCTAGCCTTTTGGGCAAAGTGTAGTAGCAAAGGGAGCTATTGCTGGTCCATCACAAGTTTCTCTTTGTCTGCTTTAACTAATGCTTTGGTTGTGGGGGTGCCTTTGATGAGAGCCATGTATGGCCAAACAGGGGTCGATCTTGTTGTCCAGTCATCTGTTGCCCAAGCGATTATCTGGTTGACGGTTTTGCTATTTGTTTTGGAATTTCGGAGGTCAGGAGTCTCCATTTCTTCAGCAACAAAAGATGGTAATGAACAGGAGAAAGATGTAGAAGGAAACACAGAGAATGCTGGGGTACTCAGCACCAGGCCTTCTTTCTGGAATCTGATGAAGGTTGTGGGGATGAAACTGGCTGTGAATCCCAATTCATATGCTTGTGTTATTGGCCTTGCTTGGGCTTTTGTTGCAAACAGGTCTGCGTGCATTAATATCTAGTTTTTGTTGATTTTTGGAATTATTTCAAATATATTATTAGTATGTTTTTGGATATACTTGATTGTTAAATTATGGTTTTGAATTTTACTTATAGGTGGCATTTTGAGATGCCAAGCATAATGGAGGGATCAATATTGGTAATGTCAAAGGCTGGAACAGGCACTGCCATGTTTAGCATGGGTGAGACTAACTATATATATATTAATACATTATTGATAATCAAAATTTATTTACATTCGAGCATTTGATTTAATAAAAAGTAAATTTATTCCCTGTTCAAAAATTAATTTGATATAAATTTCTCCTTCTCAATTTAAAAATGCAAAACAAACTTATCATTTTATTAAATTTTGGATGAAATAACAAATTAATAATATAATTAATCAATTGACAATACATACCATGGTATAAATTATAAACTCTTTAAGAACAATTTTACCTACCCTTTATAAAAATAAAAAAAACCTTTTTTATATATTTCAAGGTTTTAAGAGGGAAAGATATTATATATATGATAGTAGAATTATTCGAAGTAGTATATGTTAATTTGGGACTGATCTTTTATCATTTCCCAATCAAATATTTATGCAGGAACCTTCATGGCTCTTCAAGAAAAAATAATAGCCTGTGGCACAAGTTTGACGATATTCGGGATGGTTTTGAGGTTTATTGCTGGACCAGCGGCCATGGCCATTGGGGCCATCGCTGTGGGTTTGCATGGTGATGTTTTACGTGTCGCCATCATTCAGGTGCTCACTTCTGTCTCTATATATTCGATTTTGCGTTGTGCATATTCTGCTTCTTTACTCGTTGGCCATGCAGCATCTCAGCAATGTGGTTCACTCCAGTCGACTAAAAAGCCAGTGGGTGCTCAATTAAAGCTTTTGATTTTTTTAACTTTTTACACTTTAAAGACTTAATGGACATTTCGTAGGCTTCAACCTTACCTTTCTTTATTTGCCATTCTAAACTTTTTAACTCTTAATTACTTCTACATAATTTACACCCGAATATTTAACTTATTAATTAATAAATAATTTTAAAATAAAATTCAAATCTCCTTTTTTAATTTTTTTTAAAAAATCACTTATACACAATTTTCCTTTGGCTACCTCATCACTTGATGGGTTATCATTTCAATATTGGCTTAATCACTTGTTTCGATTGCTCAAACGTACATGTTTTAAATTTAGAGTGAAAATGTTTGTGTGTGTTCATTGATTTGCAGGCAGCATTGCCGCAATCCATTACCTCCTTCATCTTCGCCAAGGAATATGGCATGCATGCAGAAGTACTCAGCACTGCGTAAGAAACTCATGCACAAGTACTTAGTCTATATTACTATGAAACAATGTAGATCATTAACCTATCTTTATGATTTTTCTCATTGCAGAGTGATATTTGGCACCATCGTATCGTTACCGGTGTTGGTCGCTTACTATGCAATTTTAGAGTCTGTACATTAATCTACCTCGGCCGACCTCATTTCATACTCTTTTTTTTTTTCGATGAAAGGGGAAGGGGGGAGGGATGATCAATGTCTTTTTTCCATTTTCTTTAATTTTCTTGTTTTTGATCCAGTATTGTAACCGGAATTAGTTTATAACTATAATTAACTCAGTGGTAGGTAATGTTAAGATGCAAATGATATCTTAAAATCACATTATCTCTGGAAAAATGGGAAACAAAATATTAATGATATTAAAAATGAGGAAGATTTTTATATGTGATTAATCGAGTTTTAAGTCATTTGCAAAATCTATTGTGAATATTTTGTGTTTAGTATTTGTTTTCTTCTTCTTGGTTCATCGGCCTCTACTTTGGGTTAGATTGAAGTTTCTCCCATCTTATCTCATCTATCATTGTGAATTTTCCGGGCCTCGAAAGATGGGAGCCGGCACAAAAAGGGGCAGCGCCCAAGGTATATGGCCCAACATGATCCAAACAAGACACAATGAACAAACCCAGAAAGATGAAGCAAAAGCCGAACACCAAAGCCAATTAAATAGAATCCTCAAAACAAGACAGTAGTTCTGTTCTGTTTTAGGGTTTTGCCCAACAAAAAAAAAAAAAGTTATTTAGGCTTTAAATCAAGTACAAGTACACCTAATGGAGTGCTTGAGACGCTGGGGAAGACTGCGACCCCCACTCATTAACATGTGGGGGAAGAAAGAACGGAAAAACACGGATCACTGACTCAAACATTTTTGTTTAAATATCTTAACGCAGTCACTCTTCCAGCTGTAAATTTTGTCTTTCACATGTTTTTTCTCTTTTCTGCGGCTGGATTTTCTGAGGAGAAGGATTTAGCTTGTGATTCAAACTCTTAAGTTGGAAGTCCTTTTCATTTTCGAGTGGAAAACGCTTTTTCCTAAATCTATAGTCGTTCAATTTCTCTGTTTGCCAAACTATACATTTTTATTTTATTTTTTAATTTCATTATAAAAAGGAAAAAAAATTGGAATAGTGGGCCATTTACAATTTTATTGGCTGACTCTTTCAACGTAGGCCTGGCTTTTGGCACAAGACACGTGTTCCATCCAACCCGATCCAATCCAAATGTCCTTATCTTCGCCAACCCTTATGCATACTGTAAATTATTTATTTGGGTTTAGTTTTAAAAATTTAACCTGTAATCAAGGGGACACCTGTGTTTATATTTAAAATTAGATTTCAAGTTTGAATTTTGAGATCAACGCTATGAAATGAAAAAAATAAAGTTATTTTCATGTAAAATTTAATATCACTTGTATAAATTAATTTAACGATATATTATTTTAAAAAATAAATAAACTTATATTTTTTATTACATTTAATTAAAATTATCTATTTTTATTTTAAATTAAATAAATTTTTATAATTAATAATCGATTAATTATTATTAATAAAAATATCATATGTTATTTTTATGTCAGGTGATACTTATATGTCATATTGCATAACGATGTGATAAATTGCTATGATACAATAAAATAATCACGTGACATTTTTAATACATTAGTATCATGAGAGTATAAAAAATAAATAAGATTTTGATTAATAATAATTAATCAATTACTTAATAATAATTTTTTTTATTTTAAAATAAAAGTATAAAAATTTTATTAAATACAATATAAAAATAAAAACTTATTTAATTTTTTTTAATAGTTCAGGAAGTTTTGAAATTATTGTACCTAATTTAACATATAATGAGAATGAAAAAGTCTTAAAAATTTCAAATCCTAAATTTGAATCTCACCATATATAAATTTACTCTAATTTCATGTTTAATTAATTTATTTGTTTTTTTATATTTCATATAATAATTTTGTTATAAAATTATTTGATTGTGATAATAATTGTAATTTATATATATAATTTCATTACAAAATATTTAACGTACAACAAGTAAAGGATAAGATTCGAGAGGCGTTGGTCATGATAGAACGCGCTTGGTAAAGCTTTAATAGTTCTGATACCATAAAAGATAATAATAACAATATCTATTGTATTTCAGTTGAATTATCTACATTTATGGACTTTTATCAAATAACTAGATTAAATGATAAGATTTATTTAAAATATAAATACTAATAATTCTATCTCCTATTATAAATATTTGACTAATCCGCACTAGTAACATATTTTATTTATTTATTTATTTATCTTCTTTCTAAAGATAAAAAAAGTTCAAAAGAACCTCCTTTAAAACACAAGACACCCAGAAAATGTATAAGATAATTTGGCTTGTTATAACCACAAAATATAGTAAAAAAACAATTATAAACAGACAACAAAACAAAAGAGGAGAAAAATCATTTTCGAAGAGTGTGTTACACTCCTGCGTAAGCCTGACTGCAAGTACACGATTGGAGAGAGTTGAATTAGGTTTTGTTTCACTGTTTCATTTGTTTGCATTACAGTTTGGAATTTTTACACAGCCTTTGTGCACCCTAAAATAGACTTCAAGTGGTCCCTTTCGAAGGTTGCGTAAGAATTTTGCAGTCCTTGGAACTGACCAATTTGGTGGCATTAGCCTGTGTCTAGTGTCCGGACATTTCGTTGTGTATTTCCAAACAATAAATTATCTCTCTTTTTGTTTTCAGTTTTTTTTTTCATTAATTTTTTTTAATACAAAAATAAAAAGCTTATGTTAAAAAATGATTCCTTGAATATATTTTCTTCGCGAATTACAACTTGCAACATTTATAGGTAGGATTCTTACATCGCAGGAGAAGCATGTGTGACATGTTTCATTTGCCTAATTTTCCCCAGAATTCTTGCATTTCACTTTAAGATTCCCTTTTTCCGAAGTGGTGTTGCCTAAATTTGGTTGCCTTTATAATCAGAGTTCCATCTCTGAATTTGTCTATCAACTTAATAGAAATGAGCTGTTATGTTAGTATAAGATAAGTAAATCCATCTTGTTCCATAGATTCCGTCTTAGTTAGATTAAATGTAAAGAAATTTGACCTTAATAATTTTAAATATTTAATTGAGTTCGTATTTAAAATATATATATTTTTAAAACCTATATTGTTCAAAATTTTTAGAGAGCCTTTTTATTATTTTATAATCTTAATCAAATTAATTTAAAAACAAAAACAAAAAAACATTTAATCGAAGTAAGATACAATATATGAGAAAACATTGTTTTATTTTTCCTGTCGAACGATTCATAAAAGAGAAAGTTAAAAAAAGTTCGAGAAAGAAAGAGTTAAAGAAAAATCATCTATGCTAATATGTATTAAATATAAATTCTTATGTTAAATTAAAATTACATTGTAGTGTTCTCTTTTACCATTATAAATTTTTTTTCTTTTGCTTTTTGTTTCATAATAATAAGAAACGGGAAACCTTGTTTTCTATTTTCAGAACTGATAATATCAAAATAAAACTTTTAAACACATTTCTTTTTTCTTTCTTTTTTAAATTGTGAAGAATTTTTCCAAACTAAAGGCTAAAATAAATTTCCTTGCGATATTCATAGAAAACATAATTTAATTTTTTTTTTGTTATTTAATTAGATATAGACATTTCAATACTTGTACGTTTGTCTGTATTTTTTTTTATAATTAAAAGAAAAAGAATTCGAATCTTATTTTTTAAACAAAAATGATGCATTAGAAGATGAGAGATTTAAACCTCATTTTTTACATTAGGGATAATATATCAGAGCCAAATGCTCAAGTACGTATATTTATCTGTGTCTTGATTTAAATGTTGTAACAATTTTATTGACAAAATAATAAAATATGGGTTCCAATTTGGCAGTTGAGGATACCCATAAAAGGAGTTGTTGGACTGCACCATTTTCATGATCATTACATTTCTTCAAATTCTTTTTTTTTATCATTATTATTTTTAATCATAATTGTTCTTCAAGTTTTATCTCTTGACAAAATTTATTCCATAAAGGAAGGATTATTTAAAGAAACAATGTCATTGTAATATTAGTTTGGCACAAGTTTTAATCATTATACATTGACTGTAATATAACATAGTATCGAATTATTATCTTGACTCTGCGTAATCTTACAACGTTATATTATATAAATTGCTTTTCTATCTGCATGGAAGCACCATGTTATAGAAAATGAGATTTATAATAGCATCTAACGCATTCATTGTCCAATTAAATCCACAACAAAAATCCCATGTCCTTTTTTGGCCCTCCCAAAAAAAAAATAATAAAACGATTTAATGTTCTACCTAGAAGCTCAAAACCACTATAAATATTAAATATTACCGTAATTGCCATTATTATTTAATTCTGCATTTCTTGTTTGAAAGATTTAATGGGTATGAGGTATCTTTCCCACTTTCCCATTCATTAAATTTGACATTTTAAAATATTCATAGTTAGCTCCTGTTTAGTCGGTGATAGATTCTTCTTTCCTTTTTAATAACAAAATAGGGTTGAAGTTGTTGAACACTAAAAAAGAAAAATTCATGATTTTTAAAAATAATAGTTTTTTATCATTTTTGTGATATGTGATTTTCATTTAAATTATTTTTTAAAAAATAAAATTATCACTTAGTTATATCAATTGACCAAATCATCATCTAGACCATGACCAAGACCCGAAGACATGTTCTGGACTATTACTGTCTAAAGTTAATTTAAATGACAGCCAAAAACAACTAAACAAAACGCTTTCCCAGCTATACTCCAACATAACGGAAGTAGTACTTCAAAGGTTTCACTTTTCCTTGGCTGTAAGAATTTCCGTTTCTTTTTTTTTTCTCAACAAATAAATTCATACTTACTCTTTTTCTTAGTAATAAATTCACACTTTAACCCAACAAAAAAATATAAATATTTTTAATTTTAAAAATGGAAAACGGATAATAAAATAACCATAAAACAAAAACTCTAATTAGTTAATATAGTTAGAATTAACAAAAGAAACAATTCCACAAGTAAAATTTATGAAAAGGGCAAAACAAAGAATCAAATCAACCAAAAAAGACTACTTTTGTGAAACAGGAAAATCGTGCGTTGAGTCTCTGACAGATAAATACAAATAAAACATCAACGCAAAAAAGAAACTTGCGAAACGCTAAAACAACTTTAAGTATCGCTTTCAGGCGTGGCAGTAACAAAAACGCTTAAACTCTTTGTCTCTTTCTCCCAATTATCATTATAATATTTTTTTATTTTATTTTAACGAAAAAAAAATGAAAACGGAAGGAATTTTAATTTTGTGAAAAATATTAAAAAAAAATGTAAACTGAAAGTCGTGCCCGTGGGAAACGGAAAAGCCTTCTGCATTTTCTTTCCACTTGTCCTTGTTCTTCGGTTTGTCTGTACTTTTATTTATAATTATAATTAAGAAAATAAAAGAAAATCCAACAGTTTCTCTTCCACTCCAACTCTTTTCTTTTCTTTTCTTTTCTTTTTTTCCCTCTCTCTCCAATCATTATCTCAGACGCACCTTTTTCATGCTTTGATTTTTCTTTTCTTTTTTTCTTTTTTAAAGGAAAGTGGAAAAGGCCTTCGTTTCTGAGAAAAGCCTTTCTCATAAGCGACAGCCCGTTTCTGAGAAAAGTTCTTTCATGTTTCATGGGTATGAAGTCGATAGATTGTGTAAGTTTTCTTCTTTTTTTTTTTAATTAATTGTGTTTATGCGCGGGAAAAGTTTGTTTAGTTCATTCTTTCCTTTTAAGTGATCAAAGTAAAGAATTTGGGAACGCTACTTATGAACAGCCATGTTTTGCATTGATTCTGCTGCAAACGTTACTTTCTAGCTTTCCAGCCATAATCTAACATAACTCTTCTTCTTCTTCTTCTTCTTCTTCTTCTTCTTTTTTCACTTTACTGCAGATTTTAGCTCCTCCTTCTACTTTTTAAGGCTCCCTTTTGATATTTATTTTTGTTGGCTGCTTTAAAAGTTGTGAAAAAAGTAAAAACAAAGTAGAAAAAGTAAAATTTTAATTGTTAATTCTTTAGAAATGTTTTCTACTTTAGTATCGAAATGCTTATTAGATATTTATTTTTTTCACTTATGATTTCCAGGGTAAAAGTGAAGTATTCAATTTGCGATTTTTTAAACTTCTTTTTGTTTTCTTTTTGAATTCAATTTGTTTGGGATGCTATGTTTTTACTGATTGTGGGTTAAAGCTCGAAAAAGTATTCGATGCTGCATTTGTTCCGCGATGTTAATGGAAAGAAAGGGAACTTCAACATTCTCTATCTCATACTTCGATGAAGTCTATTGGGTATTGCCTGATGGTTTTAATTCGTTCGAAACTTAGCGTTTAGGATTTTTTTTTCTTGCATTAGTAAGTAATGAACCAACACAGGGATAAGAAGCCGCATAGATGTTTTTATTTCGGAATCACCAATGATTCTTTGTTATTATTTGAGAGATTTGTGCCTTCCAATCTACTTATTGGTATAGGCCTCTAATTCTTTAGATAGCTATAGAGTTTGATCGGTTTCATAGTTAACATACAACTTTAGTACTAGCTCTGAGGGTAGGCGGTGGCTCTGTGACCTACTTAAATTATAGTGCCTTAATGTTCAATTATTGGTTTTTTGACAGATACCTCTGGTCGCTGAACGAAAAAGTTGGAGCTCATGTCTTTGTAGCCTTATTCCGGCCACTGCCTTGCTTTGTGTAATTTACTTCATAGGGAGTTCATTCGTAGCACCAGAAAACAAAGAGGTAAATATGCCAATTTTGATCCCAGATGATATGATCGTAAATGCATGTATGTTGCATATGTGCGACTATGCATTGTGTGGTTTTCTTGAACTACACCATCTAATATAAATTCTATAGATTCCCTGTCTGTTATTTCTCTTATCAGTATACAGTTTAAGATACTGATAATTTCTATTTTACAATGTTTGTTATTTTTCTACGGCTTTAAGTTTAAAATTTCTCTGGTGTTTGGACCTCCAAATAACCAAGAGGCTTGAGCTTATGACTCGAATATTTTTAATATGCTTTCCTGTTGGAAGTTGGTGCAAAGAATCAAATAGAAAGTAATACATTGAATCATATCTGGAATAATAGCTGTTCCATTTGTGCAGAAAGCGTTTACACGGGGAGTGGCTGACATTTTGCAAACCTCAAAAGTTGAAAATTGCAAGGTTTGATCCGAGTCTCTACGTGTTTTACTTAATTCTGAAAAATTTATTCCTGTCAAACAAAACTCTGACATTTCTTTTTATGTTTGTTTATTCTTTTAGAACCAATGCAGGCCTCCTGGAAGTGAGCCATTACCTGAAGGTATCATCACAAAAACATCTAACTTGCAACTGCGACCTTTATGGGGCTTCCCAAAGGTAAAGCTCTATGGAATGACTGATAGAAGTTTCAATCAATGATGAATGGGCACTTAAATTCATAAAAATGTTTCTTGCTTGAGTTTTAAGAATAGAATTTATGGAGCACGCACGTTGCCATAACATTTGAAATTACCGTATGGTACAAAATGCACATTATTGTAAACCCTTGACTGACTAAAATTGGATACAACTTTAAAATAAACATGTAGCTTTGATGCGTTTTATTGTACAAATAGAATTTTAGCACATTCATGTCTCTGGACATTCTTGTACTGAAGATAGTTTGCAATTGGCTGATTTGTTGTTAGGATGTATATCAGAAAGCATGGAGCCATTGTTTTAGGCTCTCTGCATTTATTACTTTTTTTTTGTGCATTGTTGGGATTTAACAATTTCTGCTTCTGCAAATGATATAATGGATAATTCATTGGGACTTCAAAGTATTGTCATGACTTAGAATTAGTTTTTAGTCCATCTTAAGACCTAAAGCAATCCAAGAGGTGTCTAAAGAAACAGAATCTGGAGAAGCCTGAACCATTATTCCAAGTAAGTTAGCAGCAGTTGCTGTTAAAATTGTTTTATAATTTCACAGAATTTTCAAATATTTAGGTTTATTATTGCCCCATAATGTGTCAGAGATAAAAAAAATAAAATAAAATCTTTTGTTGCGACAGATAGATGTAGTCACGAAGTCAAAAAAATTTTAGAGCATATCACTTAACATGGTATAAGTTTAATTTGGTCAATGTGACGCATGTTCATTCTACTATGCAACTTCAATATTGATTTTTGTTATGGTGATGTGCATACTGTTTGGATGGAAGGACGATACTTCCAGCAGCTTATTTGCAGTTGCTGTTGGAATTAAGCAGAAAGATCTTGTACATGAAATGGTCAAAAAGGTAGATGACATTTCCTTTGACCTTTACAACATAATGCTTGCTTATATTTGTTTTTGAATTTGATTTCTCTTTATTTTCGTTTTTTAACAGTTTCTATCTAGTGGTTTTGCCATCATGCTTTTCCATTATGATGGTATAGTTGATGAGTGGAAGTCTTTTGAATGGAATGATCAAGTCATACATGTTTCTGCACGCAATCAAACAAAATGGTAAGACATCAGACGTCTTAGGCTTCTAATCCCATAGCAATTTATAGTGGAAGTAGCATTGTTCTAAAGCACTCCCTGGATTTTGTTTCTTGGTGACTAGGTGGTTTGCAAAGCGTTTCTTACACCCTGATATAGTTTCCGAATACAGTTACATCTTCCTCTGGGATGAGGACCTTGGAGTTGAAGATTTCCACCCAAAAAAGTACGTTGACTGCAATTCCCTCAAATTAGAACATAAATTCTATGTTAGAAGTTGCTGTTCATTTCCGTCAATTTGAGAAATGAAATCCCATTACAATTCAAGCAGAAAGATATTGCAAAATGCTAGTAATAAATCTATGATTCTTTGCTAGCAGTGTATCAGTGATAGACATAGGCTACACTTAGTTATTGTCTGAAGAATTGAGAATGAATGCAGAGCCTGATATTGATGATTTGGTTAAGCTGGGGATATTTAAGCTGAAGTTGAAATTGCTCGGCAGCTTGTATTTGGAATGTCCTGTCTTTGCCCTTCTAGTTGTAAGATAAATTATGGAGTACCAAAGTATAGTTCTATCATGTGTTGAAGGCAGTGTGATAATTACTGCAAAGCTTATAAAATTGTTTGTTCCCTATGCTGCTATATTTTGCTACCATGTTTATTAAAAAGAACTGAAAAGTGTTTTGGTGTCAAATAACTGCATTTTATATATTTTCTACTGATATTACTACTCTATAGTTAATCAAAATTGGAAATTTCCAACTTAATTTCATAATGTCAGATATGTGTCAATTGTTGAGCGTGAGCGGCTTGAGATATCACAGCCGGCACTTGATCCTGCTAAATCAGAGGTACACCATCAAATTACTGCACGTGGAAGGAAATCAATGGTGCACAGGTTCTTATAGTCATTCATTTCTTGATATCTCTGTTTGAAAGCTATTTCTGTTTATACCTTGCATATTCTGAATTTACTTGTTTTACTAACACTGCACAAATTTGGTTAGTATGTAGTCTGTTTTAAATCAGTTGGTTACATGTGTCATTGTGTATGGTTTTACTTGATGCCATTGGCAGGAGAACTTTCAAACATCGTGCTAATGGGACAAGTTGTGATGGGCAGAGTAAAGCACCTCCTTGCACAGGGTAAAATTTTATGCTAGTGAAACCACTAAATGTTTTTCTTTAGTTCATAATATTTCTTATTCTTCATATAAACAATATAGCTAAGAAAATTTCTTTGTATTTATATTGCTGTGTAGGGTATCATTTCTAGTGATACTCCCAAAGAATTTATGCTATTATTGTGCAATTGGATGAAATTATTTAGTTTGAAAACCTATCTCAAATGTTGATTTCGCTTAACAAATCTAAGATGAAGATAATGTTACAGGTGGATAGAAATGATGGCCCCTGTTTTTTCAAGAGCTGCCTGGCGTTGCGTATGGTACATGATTCAGGTTTGCATTTCAAACTGCAGTGTTTTACTTCCTTACTCTTGCCTCTTTTCTTTCCTTATTTTACCCTCTTTTTGGGTGAAGCAGGGAGGTCAATCGCTATATATCTTTGCTATCACACTGTTTACAAGATAGTACATATATAATATGGGGGGGCTAAATTAAGTGCAGCATAATTCTTAGATTAATTAAATAATTGATGAGACGGAGCTGGCCAGCAGGGTAATACGTAGGCATATGTGACATTATCCCATGTGGTACTGTATCTTTTTAATCGTTGCTCTAGTTATGCATCCTGGAGAATATCCCTAGGTCTTGTTATTTAAGGGTTTTTAATGTTACCTAATGCATCTGGGTTTTTTATCTCACATCCTTGGTCAGCTTATTTACCTTTGTTCTTTTTTTTTTTTAAATTTGCTTTCCAGAATGACTTGATCCATGCCTGGGGCCTAGATATGCAACTTGGTTATTGTGCACAGGCAAGCTTCTTTAAGTGAGTTTCCCTCTTAGTTTGTTAAGCCCAAAAGAAAGTTGCCTAACCTGTTTTTTAATAGGGTGATCGAACCAAAAATATTGGTGTTGTGGATGCTGAGTACATAGTCCACTACAATCGTCCTACACTAGGGGGCACAGCTGAAAAAAATCACTCTACTGTTGAAGGTGGACATGGAAATAAGGTTAGAAATTTGACAGCTATCTCACCAAGATGTTAATGGTGAATTGTTTCTGTATTTAAGCAATATCATCCTTGCATAATGATGCTCAGCAATTTGGAGATTTCTCCATTTTGGTCCAGGTTCATGCTAGTGCTTTACTGCTATTGTTATGCTGATTATTATGTAGTTTTATACTTGCATCTTAGGCCAATGCTGATGAACGTTTACTTCGGCATTGTGGTTGAATTGCAAAACTGTGGTTTGGACAACAATGCTAAAAAGCCACAATTTTCACTTACATAAGTTTGGGCTAAAATTTTTTAAAATCCATCTGGCATTTTGGTTGTTGTGGATCAGCCACTGTTTCGTAATCCAACCACAACAATTAAGGAATGTTTTACTAAACACATATACAACACTTGAGTTCCATATTTTTTTAAACCACTGCCCTCTCTCCTACTCTCTGCTATTACTGGTGATTTAGACCTTCAAGTACTTGTGTTCATTTGTGACAAGAACAAACTTCGTGCGGAACGCATATTTATTTATGGACATATGAATAATAAAGGATAGCCGAATAGTGAAATCTTTGTTGCTTGGACTCTGGTATGAGTAAGATACAAATGTGTCTGACACTATTTTTCCTTAATTTTTCCTCGTATATAGGATATTGCAGCAAACATGTACACCTTGAGTAACTTAGGATGAAACCATAAAAAGCCATTCTGTTTCCTCAGTTTATAAGATGAAGGATTCAAGCAATTTAAATAGTAACATGTTTGGACAAATTTCTTCTTGCTCTTCTTCTAATTATTATTATTGTTATTATTATTATGGAACACTTCCAGCAATTGTTCTAAAAACATATACAGCCTATGTACGTTGAAACACCATATCATTTCCTATTTCTGAAAAATTCCATTTACAGCACAATGTGTGCATATTAAAAGTATACACATATGTGCTTTGGAATAAAGCTCTTAGCTAGCCTCTGGATGTTAAAAAACAGTATATTGAGGCAGACAAATGAATTAGATAGAATTGGTAGAGGATGTTATTCCTTATTCAGTTTAATTTCATTTAGTGCAATTATCTGTCATATTGGAGGTTCAGTCAGGGGATCTCTTGTACCTGTGTTATTCATTGTCCCATACTCTAAAAGTTCTTTTGTCATCTTTCTGCTATCTATTGGTCACCTTAAAATGTTTATGCTGGAACAGCAAGTGCTGAGTTAGTATAGATGTTGCATAAGAAGATAATTAAACTTAATACTAGGAGCAATGGATTATAAACTGTTACCAGTAATTTGAGAACGTCTTCCATCTCTACATGACTTGCTTGCTTTAGTTACAACTAATTCAAACCTCTGAAAAACCAATCGTCATCATAATACAGATGTCCTCTTTAATCTCAGTAATATTTATCCTGGAGCACTAGAATTTTTTGCCATGTTCTAGTCCTCAGGATTAATATAAGAAACCTAACCTGTAAAGAATTTTTCTATTAGTTAAAATGTGAATCAATTATGCATTGCTGGTTAGCTAGCAATTAATGCAGACATTCTAACAGTAATGGCCATCCATAATTGTGACAATGAAGATTATGTTAGATGTTTGGTCATCCGCATTCTTTTCCAAGCGTATTATTGTACTTACATATTTTATCTTTGCTAACTATTTCGACTGTTTCTGTATTGCAGAAATCTTCTCATTCACATTGGAAAGATCCTAGAGTTGAAGTAAGTGTGTGTGTATATTGCTTTGTGTTCTCCAACTTCCTTGGCTAGTGGAACTTATCTTTATCCATGTTTTTGAGCCTCATGCATAATTGATTCTTAATTTAGTTGCTGGTTACATAAATTATATTCATCATCCTATACTAAATTAAGAACCATCTAGGATTTCAGAGCCACAGTTTTCTGCATACTCTGGCTAGGAGCTCTTCATTTAAAAGGCACATGCATTCTATTTTGAATGTGTCATTATTACAAGATGCCACAAAACTTGAAAGCAGATGGAATGCACTTTTTTTCTTGTTAGGCATTTGACTCTCTTGGCAGACACCTAAGTGTCTGAATACACTGGGTTTTCTTATCAGCGTATCAATATGATCTTGTATAGGTGAGGAGGCAGTCCTATATTGAGTTGGATATATTCAGAAAACGATGGGAAAAAGCTGTCAAGAACGATAAGTGCTGGGTCGATCCATATCAATAGCAAACAAACCAGAGCACCCGCTGCTGTGTAAAATATGTACACAATCATGCATCAGAGATGTTGCAAAACAAAAGGAAGAGACTGAGCAGGTAATACGGTGGGCTCTTTGGCCCTGAGACCCTGATTTGAGAAGAAAATTTTCAAACAAAATTGTTTATTTCCCATTTAAATACACCAAGTTCGGTCCTGCTTCAGTTCGTTTGTGTATATTCGATAATTAAATCATTCGATTTTTTTCGTCAATAAGAAAAATGTAATATTTATAGGAACTGGAAAGAAATAATAAAAGCCCCCCTTTTTTTTTGGTTACTGTTTTTTCATGTTGTCCACTTTGTTCCTCAAGTTGTTACAAAGCAGCAATGAATGTGTGATTGTCAAGAGTGGTGCAAGTGATGTGTCTGTACTGCTTGTAATATGAAGTAGGAACGTGTCAGATGCTAGGAAATTGTTCTATTCCATTCTTGGAAACAAGGTGACTGTGCCATGTCCAGTATTTTTATCTCTATCGAAGCTGACAAGTACCAAACAAGAACTAAACAGAGGAAAGAAAATGGTGGAGAATGGCCAAGTTCGTTACTATTTAGTGTTAGGATGGTTAAAATCTCAATCATGAGCTTCGTGTGGGCCCAAGAAAGGTGGGGCTGTAACCAGACCCAACACAAATCTAGTCGGCCATTCTCCCCCGCCAGCATGACGAAGCAACAAGCGAACGCGAACTGGTCGCCTTACTACAACAACGGAGGAACATGCGTTGCTATTGCAGGGAATGATTACTGCGTTGTAGCCGCCGATACTCGAATGTCTTCCGGTTATAGAGTTCTCACTCGCCATTACTCCAAAACCTCCCAACTGCAAAATATCTCTCTTCTTTCTCCTTTCTTTGCTAATTACTACCGCTAAGTCTAACTCTAGTGTTTTTTTATTCTTCTTTCTCTAATGGCTCTGCATGTTCGTGGGTCCTTTTTTTTTTGTTGTCTTTGAATTAATTTTCCTTTTACTGATTTCGGGCAATGATTTTTTGTGTTTTTATTGTTGTTTATGTCCCCATTTTGTTGATTTCTGCTTGCATTTTGTTCTTTATTTAAAACATGGTCTATTAATTTTTTATTCTTAAGAAAAAGTGGCTACTTTTGTATCCAGAAATGCCTTCTGGTTTTCGCGTATACTGAAGCAAAAAATTAGAAGCAAAAGCAACAATCAAACAGTAACTTAGTTGTTTTCATGCTTAGTTATGAAGAAATTTGATCGGAGGTGCAAAAAATAATGATCCAATTGCTATCAAATTCAAATGATACAAAGATATTTTTATAACAAGAGTAATGCAAAAATCTGATAGCTAACAATCTTTTTGAAAAGAAAATTTTCTAGCAGGTCTTCCCACTTTATTAGGAAAAAAGATTAGAAATCAAATAAGAGAAATTTACAAAGGAATAATTTTTTATGAAAATCTTATACATGATGAGCTTATAAGCTTTACTCAAAAAGAAGGATTAAAAATATATCAAGCAAGAATTTTACATTTTCTTGAGACATTTCGACAGTTTTGCAATTGACCAGTGACAAGGAACTAATGGTCATATTTATTTTATCAAAATTTGTCCCACCACATTGATTATTTGCTCTAGTAAGAGGCCTTGGCTTTTTTCTTACATTATTCTCCTTGTTGTAGTAGATACCGCATTTCTGTAGAGGCTACTTTTGCTCTCTCTCTCCTCTCTCTCTCTATATATATATATATATATTATATATATATATTATATAAAGCACGCTTTTGCATCAAAAGATTAAAAAGGTCCTGAAGTGTTTATTTAATGAAAGAAGTATTCATCATATTTTGAACCAAACTAATGAAACAGGCTATTGAACAATTTCACAAAAAACTATCTCGGAACGGTTTTGTTTTGCTCCAGTCCACTTGTAGAAGCAAGCCAAAACATACATGTTTTGGGTGAGGATAATTAACATGTATAGAAATAGCAGCTTTGTTGGAGTGTCAGTCAAATCTTTTGCGAAATAAGTTGAAGAATGAAATAGGAAGTAACGGCCTCTAATGATTCAGTTGAATTGTTTGTCAAGGTTACTCTGTTAGTAAAAATTTGGAAAGAAAAGAAAACAAATAAAGTAAGTAAGAACATTAAGAAGTCTAAGGCGTGATATCGCTATTCTTAAGGATAATTTCTACCTCTTTGGAGCATAAAAATTAGTGCAAAAAGACTGTAACAATTTTTCTCCAAGATTCAATAAATCAAACTAGTAAGGAATGGCAAGAACAACAGAAAGAAAGAACCCAACAAGGAAGGAAAGGAAGCAGAAAAATAAGCAGAAAAGACTTAAGAGAAGATGAGAGGCTTTTGGTATGTTGTGAGTGAGATAGGGAAGCTGTATTTATAAACAGAGAATGAAATAAACATTACACCAAATCAAGGAGTTGAGAAAAAGCCTCAAGGAGTTAAAAAAAAACCTGGTCAGTATGTATACTTAATCAGGTCTATGTTGTAGAGAAAAAGCCTTAAGGAGTTAGAGAGAAAACTTGGTCAGCATATATACTTAGTCATGTATATGTTGTAGTAAAATCAAGAGAGTCATTAGCATGGTAGAGGACTTGGTTAGATAGATGTTGAGAGTCATCAAGCTTTTGGTGTGTTGTGAGTGAGGTAGAGAAGTTGTATTTATAAACAGGAAATGAAATGAATATTACACCAAACCAAGGAGTTGAGAAAAAGCCTCAAGGAGTTAAAAAAAAACCTGGTCAACATGTATACTTAGTCTAGTATACGTTATAGAGAAAAAATCTCAAGGAGTTAGAGAAAAAACCTGGTCAGCATATATACATAGTCAGGTATATATTGTAGTAAAATCAAGAGAGTCATTAGCATGGTTGACATGGTAGAGGACTTGGTCAAATAGACGTTGAGAATGCATGTAGAGTTTGAGTTTGATTTAATCAGACCAAGGTTTAAAAATTTACTTAGGCCTACCTTATGTGTATACTCATGTGCAAGAGGGAAACTTTGAATTTTCTTATGGCTTAGCCCGATCTCACATGCACGCAAGCCCACTCATTTTTCTTTTTTGCTATAAGTCTATAATGGTTTTGCTTATTTAAAGCATTCACATTTTTATGTATTTTAGCAATATGGGATGTTTGAATCTTATAAAATACACTATTTTCTAACAATCCCCCACATATTTCATAAGGTTTTATAAGAATTTTTTGCTAGATCAAATTTTGTGTGTGTGTAATGCATTGTGATTGGTACTTTTTAAGCTACAAATCAGCCCTTGAGAAAATGAAATATAAATCACAATTTTGGTTAAGTTTATAATTTATATGAACAAAAATTCTTTATATGAAATATAGTTTTCATCAGTCACATTACACCCTTACAATTTTTGCTATACATCGTGTTTTTGCTTGAGTAAGCCATGCGCGTGCTTGGTTATTCATAAGTGCTCTAGAGAATTTGTCACAATTCTCATGGGAATCGCCCCACTCCTTACTTATATTGGTTGATTCTATCAAGAGGTATACTGCAGTTTAATACATTACCCATAAAAGGATATGAAATTCATTAAGAGTTTAACTCAACCTCTCTTGCATTGTACTTTTGTGCTATTCACACATTATAGGAGGAACGATAATTTTAATAATATATTAATTTATCAACAAATAACTTGTTATTACCCATATAAACCTAATTCATCGAATTTTCAATCACATAGGTTGGGTTGCTATTATTTGTTGATTTCCTCAATTAGCTTAAATCTCATTTCCCTCAATATAATAATAATTACTTTTTTTTCTCAAGGGTCTAATCAAAGGATAGGCCAAATTCAGCTTTGACTTCACATAATCAATGGATATAATTCCATCTCTAAGTAGTTGTTATATTATATTATGTCTTAAACGAATGTATCTATTTTTACTATTGAAACTTTTATTTTTTCCAATAGCTACTGCCACTTGGCAATCACAATGCATAGACATAGAAGGTGTAGGTTTCATTCTCAATGGAATATCTGCTAAAAAGTTTCTCAACTACTCAACCTCATTACTAGCCAACTCTAAAGTTACAAATTCTAACTCCATTGTAGATTTAGCAATTTTATTTTCTTTGACTAATTTCCAAATTATAGCACCCCCACTAAAGGTGAATACATAACCCCTTGTAGATTTTATCTCATCTGCATCTAAGTTTCAGTTAGCATCATTGTATTCTTCTAATACAATGAGAAATTCATTATATAAAATACCATAGTTTATGGTAAATTTCAAATATTTCATCACACTACTTAAGGCAGTCTAATGATCTTGGTCGGGGCTTTGTGTATATCTACTTAGTCTATACACAGTATAAGTTATATCAAGTCGAGTATAATTTATTAAATGCATTAGACTTTCAATAATCTATGCATGCTCAGACTGAGCTATACAATTATCTCTATTTTTCTTTAAATGAATATTATTATCATAAAGAGTACTCATAGCTGCGATATCAAAATATTCAAACATTTTAAGTAACCTCTTTACATAATGCTTTTGAGTTAGCACTAAGTCACTATCACATTTTATGATTTTAATATCCAAAATAACATTAACTTCTCTCAGATCTTTCATATCAAATTTAAAAGTTAAAAAATATTTTGTTTTATTGACCACATCAATGCATGTATTAAAAATAAGCATATCATCAATATATAAACTAATAATTATGCATTCACTATCAACAGTTTTTATGTACACACATTTATCAACTTTCATAATAAAAAATCTATTACTAACAAGAACAAGTTTCTCATGCTATTGTTGACGAAGGTATTCTATTTTGAGCTTTCATCACTGGTTTGAGCTTTGCTTTATATATGATATTCTTCATCCAAACGTCTAGTAAAGGGTTGTGTGTTCACATATGATGCTGTTGGTTCCTATGAGAGGGTTGGATATGGCACCCAGGGTACTAGTTCTACACTTATCATGCCTTTTTGGATAACCAACTGAAGTCTCGCAGCCCTCTCTTGTTGCCTGCCCTGGTTTGCTTTTAATTTTATAATTTATAATTTTGTGATATATATGCTTCCGAACTTTCTACTCCATACGTTCCTGCTTGACAAACCCATGGCCTGTGCAGGATGCCGTTACTGCACTTTGAGAGATTTGGGCTTGTGTTTGTGTGATTTGAGAGATTTCCTGGTCTTTTCATGTTGTCTGCACAATGTATTGAGATGCATAATAGATGATCTCCTTTGTCAACCCTTTTAGGTTTGCTCTGGATTCCTGGAATCTGGGCCTTCAGAAGTTGCCTTCTCTTAATAGACTCAGCTTCTGTAGCACTTTGGCTTGGGAGCTTATTGAAGTCATACTAACAATTTTGGTCTCACATTCCTAGAACGTGAAATACAATGAAAGCATCTGATTTTACGTTTCATGTGTTGAGAAATACTCTCTCCCTCTCTCTCTCTCTCTCTCTCTGCATTAGCTTGTTCCTCTTTTCAGCCTTTGCAGCTTCATAGAAATATAGTTCATTTATGACTGACTCTATCTTGTGATGTATGTTTAACAGGGAGACAAGCTTGAAATTGTCATCCTCAATGCTGACAGTATCTGTAGCGAATACATGGATCTTAGGATAGATTGATGGTAATGGAAAAACCATGAAACCTGATCTAGTGGAGTACTGACATGTAACCTTGTGGTTTTACTAAGAATATGTAGTGTTTTTTCCTTGTATGTAGACTAGGTGATACTTTTGATTATGAAGTCAACTGTATGTGAAGACTCTGTTGCCTTTGGCCAAAAGATCTCAATGGACAGAGAATGTATACTTTCACTTTTATAGATTCAATTTGCCAATGTTAAAGCAGCTAGTTCAACAGACATTAGACTCAAAGAAGGAACCTAGTTCAAACTTGTCAGAATGTGACAGCAGGCTCCATGGATTCAAAATTTCTTTGATTTGGTATCATTGAGAAAAGAGGCAGAAAGTCCACTTGACATAAGAGAGAGAGAGAGAGAGAGAGAGAGAGAGAGAGAGAATGATTAAGGATGTTGGGGGAATGGGGAATGGGGAAGTCAAGAAACCATAATTGCTTAATCAAATGATGTTCTTCAACGGACAATTATCACTCAATTATGTTCATTTTTCTACATATTCTATTGTTTTGCTTTTGTTTCAATCCACCATATTACTGAAATATATACATTTTCCACACACACAAAGAAAAGTATAAAGCTAACATAAAATTTTGTTCATATAATTATTTGTAGATTAAATTCTTTGATCATCTACTGTATTTTTTTCAAAAAATATTAAATTGAGAGAAAGAAACACCCCAAACTTTATATTTCCTTTATTTATATATAATTTTTACAATTTTAGCAATGGTTTTTTAATTTATTTGTTAATTTTTATAAACCAATAAGAGTTTTGGAATAAATTAATAATATTGAAGAAGTGACCATTGAACGACCAATTAGATATCATATTCAATCATTTGGAAATTAAATGACCAACTTTGTTTGGATCTAATTGGCTGTAAGGCTGTTAGGTGGAAGTCAATCAATTCCTTTCACATTCTTAACATGCAAATAAATAGTTGGAGTTAAGATGGACAGAAAGCCGTAGCTTGAATTCCTTTCAAGTTTTGAGTCAAGGTTGGTTTCGACCTGTGGGAGTGGGCAGATCCAATTAGGTATGATCAGTGAAACGCCCTGCTTTCAGGTCAAACCAACATGAAAATCACATCATATCAAACCCACTGAGTAGAACCATCGCTTACCAGGGCCATACCAAACCAGTTAGAAAAAAGTCCCCAGACAGTAATGGCACACCAATAGTGACTGAAAAAAGAGCTAGCAATTACTTAGGAGGGAGAGGGAGGAGCTACTCCTGCACTTTTTCCCTTCATATAAATGCCACAATTGTAAAAGTAGATGGTCGGCAACCACAATAATCTCCACAAAAAGGTGAGAAAGGGTATGTTCTTAAATTAAAGCTTTGCCTAATTTATGTTGCACAATGATATCTCCTTTCTTCACCCCATCCCACATAGCTCCAATCTTAATATTTACACAATGAAAGGTAGTCGTCTCAGTTGGTCATTTTTTATATTTTTAATATGACTTACTGCTGTTGGGTCTTTTTGCAGCTACATTTGTTGAATCATATTATGGTATTGGTGGATCCCATAGAAGTTGCAACTAATCAGTCATCACATGTGACCTAAATGAACACAAACCTGTATATGCAAGCTGTTCTCACTACATCAATAAATCATTTTGTCAAAAAAAGAAAAATAAAGCTATGATTTGCATTTAAAATAGAAGAGGATAAGATATAACCAAACAGAGCAAGCAAAAAGCTTATAAAGTTGCAATCAAATCTCATTGAACATGGTCACAAGTTCTCAACCAAAAATTTATATGAGAAGTATTTTATAAGGTCGTGCTAGAATTGCCAACCCATTTGATTGTTATTTGATGTTTTAGCAGCACATGGGTTGTTGCATATTGCCTTCATACAAAAGGTCAATGAGATTCCCAACACACTCTTCTCAAGACAACAAATAGAAATGTGCCTGTATGCCCTGCTGGCTGCTGCTGCAATGTCTAAATCCTCCCATCCCTCATTAAAATTCCCTTTTTTAATTTTTTTTAAAAAGAGTCCTACTCACAAAAAAACTACGAATTTCTAATGGGGATTTCATGATTTATAAGAGAAAAGAAAAAAAAAGATGCATTATAATCTACGACAAAATAGACATAAAATAGGCAGAGAAACACATAAATAGCTCTAGAAATATTAACAGCACCACCTTACAATTGTAGCTAGGCTTAATTGCCTCTACCCAACCTCCACCCACCCTAATATTTCTGTTGGCTACACCTACATGCATTAATATCATCACATCTATCCCATCCACCAAAGTCACCAACATTTAAATCTCAGCTATTTAGGGCATTTCTACCTACAAAACCTCTTTTTTTTTAGGTAATTCATATCTCATAATACCTCCCACTTGCTCTTCCTTCCTCCCTCTCTAGATGCCCCACTATTCAAAGAATTGGCCCACCCGTATCAAAGCATGAACTGCCGGAAAATGGCAAGACATTGTAGGTCAACCTAGAGTTTTTGTATCTGGCACCGCAGGAAAGAGAGGCAACATGCCCGAGCCATAAAGCTAAGTGTTAAAAATGGAATTGCAAAATCCTTCAAAATGTGGTAGGCACAACAAGCCAACTGCAAAGTTCTAGCAATTCACTTTCCCTTGAGCAACATCAGCTTAGATCTATTTATTTATTGAACCACTCTGACTTAAGATACTGTGCAAGATCAAGTGTGAAGCATAATTGAAGCAGCAGAAACATTAGTACAAGTAAAAAACAGGATTAAGATAAACAAAACTGTCCAAAAACAAATTAACATTAAAATAAGATACTCTTACACTTTTCCAAGTTGCATTCTGCATTACACCCCACTAATACATTAAACATATAAATAAAAAAGGTAACAAAACAATATTAAAATAATAGACATCTTGAATCTTTGTCATGAGTAACACTTCCACCCAACTGAGCACTAACATTAATTTATATCCTAACAGAAGAAAAATAACCTTATCATAAGACCCAGTAGCTTCATAAACAAGGGACAATGTTTCCTTAATTATCCATATATCGTGCTCTAATGCTTAGCATATCTATTTCCAGGCAACGCTACTTCCTTGAAAAACAAAAATTATAGACAAATCCCACTGGAGATAGCCAAAAAACTATCCTGGAAATAGCAACCTCCCCTATAAAATTTATAAAATTTATAAACAAACAAATGAAGAAAACAGATATTCTCTTCCTCCCCTTTCACACTCCCAACAGAATCAAGAGCTCTTTTTAACTCCTAAATTAAAACAAAGGAAAGTGATCAAATATAGATATAATAAAGCTTTAAACTAGAGATGGCATCCAAAGCAATTACAGGTCTTCGGAGTGAAAGAACAGAATCCAAAAGGTCTGTTTGGAATGTTGCAATTGATAGCATAGCAACAAGGAGATGGCAAGCAAAGACCTTTAGCTCCACCACAGCATGTACAAACAGCGCATATCTGGAAGCTCCCTAACTTTCTTCTGCTTTCATTGAACATCATCATCTTCGCCATCTTTTCTTCCACCAATGGAACCATTTCGGAAGACCCATTTACCTTCAATCAAGAAACCAACTTTAAATCCATGAAATACCCAAAAAGTTGAAAACTTTGACATGAAAAGCAAAGGGATCTAGGCATTCAAAGCAAGGTTTTTGACTTACTTGGGCCATGCTTGTAGCTTCATTGTAATTGAAGACATAAGCTGAAAAGAGTAGAAACAAGAGAAAAAGAGTGACCCCATAAGCAGATTTCATGTTTCTTGAAGTGGGTATTTGGTGTTTTTGCTAAGCAGGCAGTAAAAGAAAAGAAAAAGGGGACTGTAATGGTAATGTATAAGAATGCGAAATGGGTATTGATTTGTGTTTTGTTTTTGTAAAGAGGAAGGTATTTGGTTTAAATTTGATTTGGTGTAAATCATAAATGACAAAGAATTGTCTTTTTGAACAGCTTTTTTTGGCGGTGCTGTCTAAATTGAGTGCATCTTAAATGGGATTTAGCTGGAGTAGAAGGAATTAAAATACAAGAAATCTTTTGTTTTTTTGGCGTGGAATTTTTGAAGAAAGAGAATAAGGGGAGAGAGAGTTTGGTTTATGGAGGAGCACCTTTTCGCACTGTTGAGGCTGTGAATCAGTCCTAAGGACTAAGGAGGAAGCATCTGCTGCTGCCCTCTGATTTTACTACTTCACTTTGCCTCTCCATCTCATGTAATTAATTATTACATCTCGCATTGCTCTACAATGAAACCGTTTGGAGGTTCCTTCCAACAACGCCACGTGGCAAATCACAGTGTGGTGATGGAGATGGCAGTGGCTGCATCCCTCTTTTTCCTTGCAAAAAAAAAAAAACTAATGTAGGGTTTTGCTACAATCAAGCATGAGCTGTCATAAACTAAAAGGAGGCAATGAGAGTTTTCCTTCCTTGAACAAGGAACAAAGTTTATTTCTTTAACCTTTCTTGTCAAGTTAATTCCAAATAAACAATAAAAGAAATCATCAGCATACGTGGATTAATCTCTCCTGGTCGACAACCATTGTCTGTGGCCAATAAAAATGTACAATCCAAAATAATTCAAGGCTTGAGTGTGCACTGTGCAGTACCTCTTATTAATGCACAATCAAAACCCATATATAATACCAAAAAGAAGAATAACGATATAGAATTATGGATTACAAAGAGGGAGTCTCAACAAATAATCCCTTTTTCGTCTGCCATACATCTGTCATGCATGTTGGTGTTAGTTGTAGTGAAGAGAAGAAGAAAGAAATTATTGTGAGATGGGATGAGAACAAGGCACGGGAAAAAACACACACCATATTGTTTACCATAGTGGTCCCTTTTCGTAGACTTTCCATTTGGTTTTCTGAAAGTATTTTGGTGGAGGGACCATCATCAGAACCAAATTTTTTTTGTATGAGAAAACGAATTTAATTATTAAGCTTGAACAAGAGGATAGGCAACAAAATAAATTTCATATATATCAAATAAATTTTTAAAATTTTATTTTCAAATAAATAAGTTTTTTAATTTAATGTAAATGTAACTATCATTAGACTTAATACTAATTGTGTTGGTATATGCCTTAGAATCAATTGAATTGATCAAGAAATATATATATATATATATATATATTATCATTTAATGTATATTTAATTACATAATTTTATGTGATAGAAGTTTTTCTTCATGTTAGTATAATAATAAAAAGTTATTAAGCCCTAATTGGATGAAGCTCATAGAATATAAAAGACTTATAAGAGAATTGTAAAGTTGTTATAATTATAAGATCACTATGCATCAAAGTCATGTTCTTAAAATTGCTCTGATCATTGTATTGTCAAGACAAGGTATTGACAATGATTAAAGACTGGTACATTTTAAATCTCTTTACTTAGAAAGTAAGCAATTAATCTCATAAATTGAAGTATATGAAATACTTGAGGATAACATATAGGTGTTTGTTAAAAATAAGTTCATTGAACATGACCCGTTATGAGAACTCCATTTTATATTTCACTCAAGTGTCTGTGAAAAATATTCTCATGAGATAGTCGTGCAACTACTTTTAAGATTGAAGACACTAAGTCATCTAGTATGGGAAATGACATACTTTGATTTCACTTTTACGGGTTTGGAAGCAACTAGATGCTTAAATATGGTGTTTTTGGGTATGTCATAAAACATGCGAAGGTAAATAAGTGGTTAAAAGAGGATTCATCATCCCAAGTGATATAAGGGATGTATCTCACTTATTCTCAATTCTTGATTAATTTGTATAAAGTCTTTGACCAAAGCATGATGAATTTAAGGAAAATTAGTTTTCTAAATTTATAAGATTAGTCATAAATTATGAGAACTAATATGAAATGTCATAAGTAGACACCGAGCTATGCTTAATGACACATTCGATAAATTTGATGAAAGGACCGTATTGCACTGAGAGGCTTATCACTAAAGGGTTTTATTAAATTCTTTACTTAATTCTCTAACATTTGAGTGGTCGTGATGTATTGCTAGATGCCGCTCATGATCTATAAGTATTAATTAATTACCAAATTGATATTTGATTAGGATTTATATTTATTGTCAACATAATGGGCTACACACATTAAGTGACATGATTGAAATTAAATAAAGATAATTAATTAAGCTGGACTTAATTGAAAAAGATCAAAATAAAGTGAAAAATTAATTAAGCTCATAGAGATTTAATTAAATTAAAATACAACTATTGTATTTAGGATTATAACTTAATTTAGTTATATAAATATATTATATTAGTAAACTAAAACTCTAAGCCTCCAATCAATTCTCAGCTGTTTCATAAGATAAAAAAAAGAAAAATAGTTTTCTTTATCTGATAAAAATAAGATTCGGTAAGAACTTTTGTTCGTTTTGTTTTGAAAACAAAACTTACTAACATAAGTAAAATTTTATTTTGGAAAAGGTTTTATTCAATTGTTGTGTGGATTACTGTTGGAGGCCAAACACTTTGTTGGTAGAAGATTTGACAAATCCTAAAAGTGAAGAAGAAAAGATTTTGATTTAATTGGCTTATGTAACTATTAAACTTATAAATATTTATAATTAATTTGAATGTTACATAAAAAATACGAACATTGATATTATAAGATTTAGCTATTTTTCTGATTAAATATTAATTTATTATTCTACTGCATTATATTATTTTAATTAATTAATTATTTTTATATTTGAGCGTGATATTAAATCTCAGCAAATTGTACTTTTTTTATTACATAAAGTATAATTTGTTTAATTGACGTGACCACATGGCAAAATCATAATTTAAATTTATTGACCACGAATTATCAATAGTTTGTTGTTATTATCAATCATCCGTCAACATTGAAATTAAAAAAAATAAATTTATTCATCTCTTTCTTCCCTTTTATTAATTGAACTAATTTTTTTGAATTTTTTTTTGTTCTTCAAATCTTAGAAAAACCCAAAGCCTAAAACATTTAGATTTAAGCTTTGGTTTGGAGATTTAGTGCGAATCAATAAATGAACGTGTAGAGAGAAGAGAGACACAGAGGACAAAGGAATAGGTGGTGGCAAAAGTCCACTCTTGACAACTAGGTCTAGGGTTTTTTTTTAAAAAAAAGAGAGGAATTTTTGGAAAAGCTAAATAGATTAAAAGGTAGAGGGAATGGTAAGAAAAATAAGAACGTAGAGATGGGAAGAGCGAGAAGAAACTGAGAAGGTTTATATAACCTTCTCAAAGTTATACGTAGTTTTGAGGAATGTGGGAGAAAATAATTAAGAGCAGATGTCATATGTGATTATATCATCAAATCACATTATGTGTTATATAAATAAAAAATATATATTGATATTAAATCTATTAAGATTTAAAATTGATTTTGGTCAAATTAAAAATCTAATAAAAGAAGAAAGATTTATTTTAAGAAACAGATATAATACAATAACCTTTTAAGATTACAGTTTTTCCAAATTTATATATAAAAAAAAAACAACGAATTGAGTTAGGGAGGTTAGCTAGCTGATGTTAAAGTCTTTTAAGTGGGCTACTTTTTGTTGGGCCAAAGCTGGGCTTCTAAGGTATTTCAAGTAGGCTCTAGTAATTTGGGCTTTTTTAAGGTTGTTTGGTTTGCTGCCCTTTTCTTTTTCTATGGATATTTTGGACTTGTTTATTCCTTATTTTAGTTTTATCTCCATCCACCACCATTATAACATTTGAAGTCCGGCCCAACTAGAATTGATAGTATTTTTATATTAATAAATAAATTTATTTAATTTTTACTTTTTACAAAATTAAATAGTACTATAATAAATAATTTTTAAATACTTTAAAAAAAATAGAGAAGGGGAAATTATGGTTGAACCAAGGCTTATTTAAAAAATGTTGGCTTCAAGATTCGTCCCATCTCACTCATAAACACCTCTAGTGAGATAACATATTGAACAATATATGATTTGAAGCTCATATTTTGTAGATAAGTGTGGGAGCAATAACAAATAAAATTATTTTTTCGTGAGAAGAACAATTTTTTGTTTTTCTATTTAGTGATTTAATTAACAACTAAATTATAAACATATAAAGGCATGTGCATATATATATATATATTATGGGATAAATTAAATTAAAGCATATGCCAAAATTTGAATTTAATCCCTCTCTATTACTTTAATTTGATATTTTTAATCCTTTTACTTCAATTTTAATGAATTTAGTACTTACGCTTTTGTTAAAAGTAACCTTCTCAAAGTTGATAACAATGAAAGTATTAAAATTGTCATCAATTTGGATGGCATGGCATTTTGGTGATAAATTGACATAATGAGATAGGTTAATTTTTTTCTTCACGTGGCACATATTAGTTTAAAAAATAATATTTTATTTTAATTAAAAATAATAATTTTTATATTCTAAAGAATAATGTTTTATATCATTTATTCAAAATAAAGATTTTGTGTGCTATTTGTGTTCCATGTGGTAAAAAATAATTCAGGTTGACATGTTACATTATCAATAAATTAAAGGCCAAGCAGTTGAAATTAATGGTAAAATTTTATCTCTATAAATCAAGAGAGCAGAATTTAAATTTATTAAAATTGAAATAGATATTAGACTAAAACAAAGGAATTAAAATAGTCGATGAACACTGATCTTGAACTCTTCACTAGCCAAAGCTAATTGATATAGGAGTCCTAAACATTATTCGTAACATAATAATAAGAAAGCAACATATAAGACAACCTTGTACTTCTTCATGATCATCCCATCAGTCTGGTAAAAACCAAAAGTGATGTTTATTTATCAGAGTAGCATCTTATCGATCTGCTGCTCAAACATAGTTTGCTAATTACTCAGCACAGCAGCGATACGTGTAATACATCTCCATTTCTTTGGAACATGTCGGGCAACTAACCATCCCTGGAATCTCCCCGAGGACGGGGAGGTGAACATTGATGCAGCCATGGATATCAGGCATCTTATACGTGCAATAATTTCTGAGTGCTTCAAGAAAAAGCGGCCCTGTTGTGTCATTTTTCCAATCTTTATAGTTTGACATGATGGTTAGAGCCGTTTCTCCATTGGTCGTGACCATCACAGCTGATCCGACGGAGAACATTGCCCACGGTTCGCCACTGCCAGCGTAGCCAAATAGTTTCAAGGCTTCGCGCATCACGCGATCAGTTTGACTGGTCTTGTCCTGTTGGATTTTGGCATACAATATACTTTCCAGTCGGGTCCAAAACTGCCACTGAAATTCAGAGTCGATCACGTGAATGTCAGGACTAAGCATGTAGCTTCGTAGCCCTTTGCCTTTGCTCTTTCCCACGTAAACCAGTTTAAAGGAAACACCGGCGGTAGCATTTTTAACTTTCTCCGTGAACTTCTGAATCCATGATTTATTTTCACCCCCAAACAAGCATACAAATGTCACGCTCCGCATCTGACAAATCAAGGACCCAACAGTGATCAAGTATCAGAAACTGAATCAAGGCTTAAATACAAAAACAAGCAAAAGAAGAAGACCTGTGGCGGTATGTCGAGATGGATCTGCTCATCAAGCAGGAGTTCAAGTTTCCAGTCAGTTTTCTCACCAATCTTATTCCAGAGCTGATGCTCTTTTTCATCAGTGAATGGGAAGGCCGAATTGCCCCATGTCCACAACATAGGGAGTGCATTTCGGCACGTCACATCTCCTTCTTGATTCAGCGACACAGCAATGGGGTTCTTTATAAAATTGCATTCCCTCTTGATGTATTCAATGAAGGCCGGTCCAATGTTGGAAGGTTCGACCGCACCCCATTTCATCAACTGTTTCAGCTCCGAAAACTTTATCCTTTCGTAAGTTGCCACGTCCACAATTGGGAACCATAAGATTTCATACCGCTGGTTGTTCATTTGGTACAGCCTATTAAGAACCTTAATCTCTTCAACGGAGATGTCAAGATCTGATATGAGAAGCAACACATGCTTTTTTCTCAGTTTCTCAGGAACCTGTTTGTAGACATACAATGTCAAAAACAACAATAATCATAATAATAAATGCTTTAGCTAAATGGAAAGGACTTCAAAACGGAGCATATATCCTTAGAGGAAGTGTAAATGAACCAACCTGAATCTTCATGTGATACTTAATTTTATCAATAAGTTCCCAAAAGCCAATTTTAGGAATAATGGGTTCCCAAACGCCTTCATACTGCCGGGACTCTACTTGTTCATGCTGGTAGTACTTTTCGCCTTGTTTTGCCCCGTAATCAGTTGTTAAATTGCCTTTATTATTTGAAAACATTTATCAAAACCAATCTATTAGAAGAAATAGAAATATAGGGATAGATAATGAATATATATATATCATCAATTTTTAAGTGAAAATCAATTTATGAAACATTGTTTTTTTTATAGCATATAATAACAAATTATATATTTATAAAACGTGATAAGTAAATAAAATAGTGTTAAAAGATTATAAATTAAAATTCCAAAGCACTTTGCATTGAAAAACTATTGTAAACTCAGCAAAAGAGAAAGCTAGCAAATGGTCCACAAAGCCTTAAAATTGCAGAAAGCAAAAGGTAAATGAAAAGGGAGTGCATAGTGAGTGTGTGAAGAGTATCAAAGAATTGAGTTTTAGTATAAAGTATAAATTTCAAGTCATCTATATTTTTTGTTTTGAGTCATAAAAGAACAAAAGGAAAATGTCTTATTTAATACTTAATAGCTTGTGTATATATACCAAGAATGAGTAATGTTATATACCCAAAAATCAAAGACTTACCAGCATCCTTTCTGCAACGTTCTAATTTCTCTTGAAGGACATAGTTTACATAGCTAACTTCATATGCGAAGCGTCTTATTGTTGACTCAATAATGTACCTGAAACCAAAGTAAAAAAAATTGGTTTCTTTAATTGTATTCATAAGTTGGAGTTGAGACATAATGAATGGATCAGGGCTTACTCTCTTTTGCTTATAATGCTTGCAATTTGAACAACAACGCTGAGGATCTTGTAAGTAGCCGTGGGGAAATAATCCATGGCATCCTTCATGGACGGTGCCTCTTTTGGAATCTTGGAAAGAGTTGGAACCAAGAAGGCGAAATTGATGTTCACCACATCCACCATGGCCTTCAAAAGTTGTTTAAGCACATTGATATCAAGTTTGACCGAGTGACCTTTGAGGAGATCCACGGACTTAGCAATTGGGTCCGTGGTGCGGTGATTCACAAGCATCAACAACTCCCCGATGCTCAAGGCGAAAGCTGCTACGGCTAACACCACTTTGGCGTTCCATGAATAATTTCTAAGCCTTTTGAGCAGCACCATTGTCGTTGCTTCCACATCTGAAAGATTGCATGACATCTGCAAGTACATGTAAAATTTAAAATCCTTAAGAGTAAGACACTGGTAAACAAAATCATCTATAATTATATGTTAAGCAACAACCTCACAGGATATGCTGCGTATATCATCCAATGCTTGATGCATGCCATCAAAATTCTCCAGGCTGCCGATCATATCATTTAAACCTTCATACTCACCCTGCAACAAATAAAATGCATACGAATCAATCATTCGAAGAGGAATAGCACTGTTTAAAACTTTTCTTTTTATGATCAAGGAGCAAAGTGAAAGGCAAAGTAGCTAGGGGAGTGGTGTGCAAGTACCTTGCAAGCGGAGGCGGCGTTTTGCAAAATGCTCTCAATGACCTTGACTAGTGGTCCGAGATCAACTTCACGAGTTTGATCAAAGGCATGGGTTATCAGAATCTTCTGTGACAGCTCCTGAGATATCATGAAGGACTGACAGTAGGATGTAGTAGCAGCCATTTTAGGAAGGTGGTAATTAAGGATGATCGAGATTGAAGGGACGGAGTTGGTGTTTTTAGGTTTGGAGTGAGGACTCCGAGGATGCAGCAAACACACTTATATATAACCTAACAGTAGGTATGGTACTTACCTAACACTTATATATACCATAGTAAGGAAGGTGCACTGCAGATTTAAGTGACGTCAGATAAGTGGCATCATCAGGTCAAGACGATTGGTCCTTCACTCATTTGGGTCATAATATCAAACACAACTCCATTACAAACAAAAAAAAATGGCGTTTAGATATTAGATGAGGAGAGATTAGGAGCGTCGAATAGGCCATGATCATTGCAAAGTTGATTTTTGTATAAGATTGGATGACTAATTATATAGATAGGCCGAATTTTTTTTATAGTTTTAAGTAACCACTTATTGTAATTGATTACTTCTCAATGAAATTTATAACTTTGTATGTTTAAGTTAGTTCATCATTGGAAGAATCTATGAAGACATTTATAATTTTTTTTTGTTATTCACTTTTTTATTTCACTTTAGATTATCTTAAATTAAAATGAAAAAAAGAGTAAATCAATGGAATTTAGGGTTTATTAGCTAAACTGAGAAAAGTGGGATGGGGGATCTCATATTATATGAGTGGGATTAGACAAATATACAATTTATAGGTTGTTTTTTTATTTTTTTTAAGCAGATTCATCATACTGTTTTGGGAAATGAAAATTTGTAATGTTGATATAAATTTTAGTCTTAAATAAAATATTAAACTCCATTCACTTTCTTTCAATCAATATATATACATATATATGTATATATTCTCAATCATCAAAGAATTTATTAACAATAATTGACGAGAAAGGATGAGAAAAGTACGTACCATTGCCCAGACCAGGGTAGTCCAGGAATGATATATTAAACCCAAAGTATAACACCATATGAACTCCATTAGGTAATACCACATAAAAAGTTTCTGCAACAACAACTAATGCAGGGGTTGTGCACCAAAAATGTATGTCCAGTGGTCACACAGAATCCGAAGCTCACCCACAGCAGAGATCTAGCAATAATGTAAAGAATCTCCCCGTGACAAAGATCACCCTACCACCAGACAGCATTTCTTCCCTCTCCACACCCAACTTTGCTAAAGCATCTGCCAAGGAATTAGCATCTCGTGAAGTATGTGTGAACTCATAATCACCAATCAATCTTAGACTACACTATTACAATCCTCAATCACCCATATCTCCCTTTGACCAGGACAAATCTTTAATTTCCAGGTAATTGACAGGTCACTGCAAAAAGCTCCCTTATCCCACATTGTAGTTAATTAGACCTCCCGATTTACCCCTTGCCGGGCTAAAAACCCATTCAAAATTCGCAGCAAGCCATGCTCTTCTAATCTCATTATCACTGCACTTCTCCATTTTCGTCTCCTTCACCGACATCTTAATTTACAATATTCAAATATACTTTTCAAAAAGTATATTTGAATATTGTAAATTAAGATGTCGGTGCAGGAGACGAAAAACAATTCTCCCATGGGGTCTTGGCTGTTAACGTTATGTTCTTAATGACTCTGTTATGGCTATAGCTGCCTCTAATCGGCTATGGAAGTTATTGTAGTATTTTCACATAGTTACTAATTTTTTACTTAACCTTTGAATATTTAATTCAATGATCGATATATGTTTTCTTTTTTTATTAGTTGGAATCAAATCTCCCATCTTCAATATCAAAAATCCCTTATTCAAATTAACTTAATGACCTAATGAAATTTGATATAAAAAATCACAACAAACTCTTAGTGCTTGGAAACAATATTGAAGACATGACTCAAAATCAAAAGACTTATACAAGCCAGCTGATACATGGGCCTTCAATTATGAAAATACGAGCAAAGTTAAGGTGGCGTTTGATACATTATAATGCAATGTGATTGCCAAGCAATGTGATTACAGGGAAAATAACATTACAGTGTTTTGGTATGTAAGTAAAATAATTGATTAAAATGCAGGGAAGAATAACATTTGCAGTGTTTGATTTACAAGTATTTTAGTGGGAATGTAATGCTAATTGTTAAAATTACCCCTAATTATTAAAATATAAGTTTAATATATTTATATTTTTTATTATTAATTTTTATATAATATCATTTCTTAAATATTTTTAATATCACATATTTTATTTTTATTTATTATTATAATATTTTATATTTTATTTTTAATATATTTATATTTTTATTATTAATTTTTATATAATATCATTTCTTAAATATATTTTTAATATCATATATTTTATTTTTATTTATTATTATAATATTTTATATTTTATTTTTAATATATTTATATTTATATTATTAATTTTTATATAATATCATTTTTTAAATATATTTTTAATGTTATATATTTTATTTTTATTTATTATTATAATATTTTACAGGGAATGTGACTTACATCCTTGATACCAAACGTCACCTAAGAGTTGTCTGGCACAAGCTGATTTTGGTTTTAAGAGAATATCCCTTGGCACTCAATGATGCCAGGATAGCAATTCTTATGACTGGCAATTCCTACCCTACAAAGATTGTGCTTTTGGGTATTGAATGTCCCAAATAATACTTTTTGTCTTTCTTTTTTTGCAATGGACACATAAGACTAACTAAAGATAACTTATTTCTCTCTCATCCTTATTTGAGGGAGCTTTGGGTGAAGATTCTCCGACTCTCCTAGCTGTAAAAAGGGTATTTGTAGGAGCCTTAAGAGGTTGAGCTTTTGGAGAAGCTAATTATTCCCAAGCTTTCTTGGTCTTGGTTCATCCACAGTATTTGGAGGGAAAGAATACAGTAGTAATTACGTATAGCGCTCGTCCCACATTTTTATTGTTCTTTAATGGAATTGGTTAAGGCTAATTGTCACAATTCACTCTTTTCCCATCCCACCACTTTAGAGCCCGTTTGCCTCAAGCTGCCTAATTATCACAATTCACCCTTTTTACTAATCAAATATTTCAAACTTTAATCAATGAAAATATTTAAAATAATAAAAAGGTTAAAGTTTATAACATATATATGCATTTAAAAAACTACTTCATTCAAAGAAGAAAATGACAAGGTTTATATAACCTCCTCAAAATTACCAAGTTTTGAGGAGGGTGAGAGAAAAAAAAGAATGAAAATGTCACATTGGTTGTCATATAGTAGGAGCAATGCTCATTTGCTCTTTGATTATACAGCCTTCAAGAAAACTTCCAAAATTTTGCAGTGATCAACCGAGTATTCATTGTGTTACGTAATTAATTATTAAGCAATGTGTCTGCTCTTCAATTTTATTTTTTTTTTGAAAATTAGAGATGATTACATTAATAACTTGCTGTACAAAAGAAGGCATAGAAGGCTAAAGCTGCTGATAAGCAGTGTCGAAACAGACTATACAAGTTCAACACACCCTCAAGTTGTAATGGGATCAAAAGAACAACCATCAAGAACATCATCACAGCACAACCTAAGGAATCACCGTCAAGTTATACTATACAAAGCATATGTCAAAGGGATATGTGAGGTAGATAATTATCGGATAAAAGCATATGCCAAAATTTGAATTTAATCCCTCTCTATTATTTTAATTTAATAATTTTAATCTTTTTACTTCAATTTTAATGAATTTATTACTTATGTTTTTATTAAAAGTCAATTTAGAAGGAAGTCGATGACAATGATGAAAGTATTAAAATTTTGTCATCAATTAGGATGGCATGGCATTTGGTGATAAATTGACATGATGAGATAGATTAATTTTTTGATCATGTGGTACATATTAATATAAAAATAGTATTTTATTTAATTAAAAGCAATAATTTTTATATTCTGAAAAACATAATTTTTTAATTTTTATTAAAAATAAGGATTTTGTGTGCTATATGTGTACCATGTGCTAAAAAATAATTCAAGTTGGCATATTATGTTATCAATAAAAAGGTCAAGTGGTTGAAATTAATGGTAAAATTTTATCACTATCAATCATCTGTAAATTGAAAGTGTAGAAATTAATTGATTAAAAATTGAAATAGAAGACTAAAACAATGGAATTAAAATAGTAGATGAACCATTCATTACACTAATCTTAACTCTTCACTAGCCAAAGCCAATGAATAGGAGTCCCAAAAATTATTATTCATAATATAGTAATAAGGAAGCAACATATAGTATAACCTTGTGCTTCCAAAAGTGATCTTTATTTGTCATAGTAGCATCTTATCGATCTCCTTCTCAAACATATAGTTTGGTAATTACTCAGCACAGCAGCGATACGTGTAATACATCTCCATTTCTTTGGAACATGTCGGGCAACTTACTATCCCTGGAAACTCCCCGAGCACGGGGAGGTGAACATTGATGCAGCCATGGGTATCCTGTATTTTATACATGTAATAATTTCTGAGTGCCTCAAGAAAAAGAGGCCCTGTTGAGCCATTTTTCCAATCTTTATAGTTGGACATGATGTTTAGAGCCATTTCTCCGTTGGTGGTGACCATCTCAGCTGATCCGACAGAGAACATTGCCCACGGTTTGCCATTGCCAGTGTAGCCAAGTAGTTTCAAGGCTTCGCGCATCACGCGATCAGTTTGACTGGTCTTGTCCTGTTGGATTTTGGCATGCAATATACTCTCCAGTCGGGTCCAAAACTGCCACTGAAATTCAGAGTCGATCACGTGAATATCAGGACTAAGCAGGTGGCTTGGTAGCCCTTTGCCTTTGTCCTTTCCCACGTAAACCAGTTTAAAGGAAACACCGGCAGTAGCATTTTTCACTTTCTCCGTGAACGCTTGAATCCATGATATATTATCACCCCCAAACAAGCATACAAATGTCACGCTTCGCATCTGACAAATCGAGGACCCAACAGTGATCAAGTATCAGAAACTGAACCAAGGCTTAAAAATACAAAACCAAGCAGAAAAAAAAAAAAGAAAATGTACCCGTGGCGGTATGGCGAGATCGATCTGCTCATCAAGCAGGAGTTCAAGTTTCCAACCATTTTTCACATCAATCTCATTCCAGAGCTGACGCTCTTTTTCAGCAGTGAATGGGAAGCCCAAATTGCCCCATGTCCACAACATAGGGAGTGCATTCCGGCACGTCACTTCCCCTTCTTCATTCAAAGACACAGCAATGGGGTTCTTTATAAAATGCCATTCCTTCTTGATGTATTCAATGAAGGCCGGTCCAATGTTGGAGGGTTCGACCACACCCCATTTCATCAACTGTTTCAGCTCTGAAAACTTTGTCTTTTCATAAGGGGCAGTCAAGTCCGCAATTGGGAGCCACAGGATTTCATACCACTGGTTGTTCTTTTGGTACAGCCGATCAAGAACCTTAATCTCTTCAAAGGAGATGTCCAGATCCGATATGAGAAACAACACATGCTTTTTCCTCAGTTTTTCAGGAACCTGTTTGCACCAGAAGAATATAGGGCTTAGCAAAAATGCAAGGGACATGAAAACGGAGCATACACCATAGAGGAAGTGTAAATGAAGCAACCTGAATCTTCATATGATTCTTAATTTTCCCAAAAAGTTCCCAAAAGCCAATTTTAGGAATGAGTTCCGAAACGTCTTCATGCCGCTGGTACTCTATTTCTTCATGCTTGTAGTACTTTTCGCCTTGTTCTGCATCGTATTGTCATCAGTTGTTCCATTGCCAAGTAACAAAACTTTTTAGCGGGAATTGAGGGGATGGGGGTGATGTGTTGTGGACTTACTATGTGTTTCCTTGTACACGAATGTCATACTGAGTTTAATGTCTGGATGACTTATGGTTATAAATTTATTCATGTAATCCTTATCTCAATTAATGTATAAAAATTTTACTTGAAAAGCAAAAAAATTGGGATAAATTATTTATAAGTATTTGTCAATATCAAAATACTAAAACAAATAGAAATATAGAGATAGGTAATGAATATATTAACGGATTTTTAAATGAAAATCATTTTATGAAACATGAATTTTTTCTTTTGGGTTTTTGGAAGCTAATCAAAATGAACAAAAATAATTTTGGTTATAACTTAAAATACAGAAACAAATTCATCATTGCAATTTAAAGCTAACGATCTCAAAACTATTCCCTAAGCATTTGCACTCATCAATGTCTCAAATTCATAAATTAATCAAAGCGATTCATAATTTTTCGTATCACTTGAGCATTGTTATTTGGTTATCACATGTTTAAATTTATTAGATAACTGTGGTAACTCAGTTAAACTCATGCAATTTATACTCTGCACCTTCAAGCAATCAACTACTCCTTATGGCCTTTTTGATTTTGCTGGTGAGAAAGGAAGGTGGATAACCAGTTAGTTTGATCCCAAACGCAACCGAGATAGTTTAGTCCATGTTCATATATGCAGATAAATGCAGTAATTAAGGGAGTGCTTTACTCTTCTATGAGTTGCTCTGCTCCACTATTATTGTATGATAATTTTAAGTAATAAAATCAATACTTATACTTTTCAAAAAAATTAATAGTAATATTATGATTAAATCAAATTAATGAGCATATAATGGTACTACAATAGCACCAAATTCTCTCACTCATAATTAGTAATTCATAAAATATTGAATGTTATAAAATGGTAACAGGCTTATAGCATTATATTTGTCGGTCAGAGCTTTAGAGTTTAAGATACTTAATTTAAAATTTTTTAACATATAAAAAACAAATTATTTATAAAACATGATCAGTAAATAAAATAGTGTTAAAATATTATAAAAACGCCAAAGCACTTTGCATTGCAAAAAGTAATATAATTAAACCTACCAAAAGAGAAAGCTAGCTAGCAAATGGTCCACAAAGCCTCCCAATAGCATAAAGGAAAAGAAAAATGAAAAAGGAAGTGCAATGAAAGAATAAATAAATAGCACCATTATCAGTATAGTGCATCACGAGTGCGTGAAGAGTATCAAAGAATTGAGTTTTAGTATATAATATATACAAATTTCAAGCCATCTGTCCTTTTTGTTTTGACTCTTAATCAAGAGAACAAAAAGAAAATGTTCAATTGAATACTTGATGGTTTACCCAAAATGAATAAATGTTATGTATCCAAAGTTAAAAGACTTACCGGCGTCAATTTTGCAACGTTCTAATTTCTTTTGAAGGACATAATTTACACAGCTAACTTCATATGCCAAGCTTTTTATTGTTGAGTCAATAATTTGCCTGAAATCAGAGTCAAAAAAGAAAGAAAGAAAGAAATTGGCAATTAGTTTAGCTGTATTCATAATTAAGTTGGAGTTGGGTACGATGCATGGATGGATCGGGGCTTACTCTCTTTTGCTTAAAATGCTTGCAATTTGAACAATAACGCTAAGGATCTTGTAAGTGGCTGTGGGGAAATATCCCATGGCATCCTTCATGGATGGTGCCTCTTTCGGAATCTTGGAAAGAGTTGGGACCAAGAAGGCGAAATTGACGTTCACCACATCCATCATGGCCTTCAAAAGTTGTTTAAGCACATTGATATCAAGTTTGAGAGAGTGACCTTTGAGGAGATCTACCGACTTAGCAATTGGGTCCGTGGTTCGGTGATTCACAAGCATCAACAACTCCCCGATGCTCAAGGCGAAAGCTGCTACGGCTAGCACCACTTTGGCGTTCCATGAATAATTTCTGAGCGTTTTGAGCAGCACCATTGTCGTTGCTTCCACATCTGAGAGATTGCATGACATCTACGAGTACATGTGAAATTTAGAATCCTTAAGAGTAAGACACTCGTAAACAAAATCATCTACAATTATATATATGTCAGGCAACAACCTCACAGGAGATGCTGCGTATATCATCCAATACTTGACGCATGCCATCAAAGTTCTCCAGGCTGCCGATCATATCGTTTAAACCTTCATGTGCACCCTACAGCAAGTAAAATTCATACGTATCAATCATTTGAATAGGAATAACACTGTTTTAAAAGCTTTTTTCTACGATCAAGGAGCAAAGTAAAAGGCAAAGTAGCTAGCTAGGGAAGTGTGTAAATACCTTGGAAGCAGACGCAGCAGCAGCGTTTTGCAAAATGCTCTCGATGACCTTGACTAGAGGTCCGAGATCAACTTCGCGAGTTTGATCAAAGGCATGGGTTATGAGAATGCTGTGTAAGAAGGACTGACTGTCGGATGTAGTCGTAGCCATTTTACGATGATCGAGATTGAAGAGACGGAGTTGGTGCTTTCAGGTTTGGAGTCAGGACTCCAATCGATGATGCAGCAAACGCACTTATATAAAAGAAAGCATTAGGCATGGCAGACAAGATGCCATAGTAAGGTTGGTGCAGTGCAAATTTTAATGATGTCAGATAAGTGACATCATCATCAGTTCAAGACGATTTTAAACAAAAACTTACTAACTTCAATCTTCTTTACCAAAAAAGAGTTCCTTCACTCATTTGGGTCATAATATCAAACACAACTCCAATCCTATGAAATATGGCGTTTAGATATTTGATGAGGAAAGATTAGGAGAGCCTCAAATATATCATTGCAAGGTTAATTTAAATCTGTTTTTACTTTTTCATTTCACCTCAAATTATCTTATACTAAAAATACTTATTAATAAATTAAAACGAGTAAACCAAAAAGTAAAACAATACATTCTTTTATCAATGAAAGGAGAGGTGGGGGATCTCATGTTGTACAAGTGTGATTAGACAAATGCAAATCTATAAGTTGTTTTTAAGATTTTTCTCTTCAATGGATTCATATTATTTTAAGAAGTGAAAATTGTAATGTCGATGCGAATCTTGATCTTGAATATAATATTAATATTAGACTTGATTCATTGCCTAGACCAGGATAGTCCGGCAGTGATATACTACACCCAAAGCATAACACCATATAAACCCCATTAGGTAATACAAGGTAAGAAAGGTTCTGCAACAACAACTAATGCAAGAAAAGTGCAAGGGCTGTGCACCAAAAATGTATGTCCAGTGGTCACACAGAATCCGAAGCTCACCCACAGCGGACATTTAACAATAATGTAAAGCATCTTCCCGTGATCTATATCACGCTACCACCAAACAAAGAGCATTTCCTTCCTCGCCACACCCTGCTTTGCTAAAGCATCCGCCAAGGAATTAACATCTCGTGAAATATGTGTGAACTCATGATCACCGATCAATCTTAGACTACACAACTAAAATCTTCAACAATCCATCTCCCTTTGACTAGGACAAATCTTTTCCAGGTAATGACAAGTGACAAGTCACTGAACAAAGCTCCCTTATCCCACATGGTAGTTGGAACTCCCCGACGTACCCCTTGCCGGGCTAAATACCCATTCTGCATTCGCAGCAGGCCATGCTCTTCCAATGTCATTATCGCTGCAATGCTGCTGCATGTCTCCAACTTATATATATATATATATATATAAGGTAATAAAATGTGACATTTCGAATTATCTATGATTATAATATTAAAATTGTCTTACATTTCAAATATTCAATCACACATGGCCACGGAAGGTGATGGCCGCAAGCTCTTAATTTTAAATTTTTTTATCATTATATATATATAAATTTTGATATATATAATTTCATCAACTCTAATCAAATCAAATAGTTTATTTGAAACAATGATAAACTACTTAACTTATTATTTAAAACCATTAACTAGCTTGAGAATTCTAGAATTTTTTTCATCCTGGATCCACCACTGTATTCTACAAAATATAATCAATACTAAAGAAACCTTATAATATATCGTTAAATAATTGAAAACAATGGATATAAATAAAAATAATATTTACTTCTAATTACATAAAAGCAATAAATCTAAAATTATGTAACACTTGTTTTTTCTCCTTTTTGACTAAAGTTAAAAATTTGTACGAAAAGGCAAGATCATATATATATATATACGACGTGACCAAAGTTAAAAGCTTGCTCTTGGATTTATTTTATTAAGGCAGGATCAGGCACAGCTAGCATTGATCAAACTTCTAACTTGAGATTTAGTTTTGGGATTGTGCTTTTGTTTATTTTATCATTTTTAATTGCTTTTCAACTTGGCACCATATTCTTGCTTGACTCGTCGGACCCAATTAGGGCCATCTTTTATGTGCTATCCTTGTACCATGTTTTTATTTTATTTTATTTTTGATAGATCACTTCTTATCATGCCTGCACGTTTGCATTATGGCTTCTCTACCATAAATAAATAAATAAATAAATATATTAACGTCACATACTTAACTATTTACATATCATAAAGCGACTTCAGTATTTAATTTAACACATTTTAACAATTTATGACAAAACAATTTACATAAAAAAATAAACAAATAACTGAAAAAGAATATCTTAAAATATATTTTTTTAAAATATCGGGTTTGAGTATTGAAAAAGAAAAGGTGAGATTATATATACAGAAAACAGGAAAATTTTTTTTCTAGTATCAAAAAAAGAGAAGGTGAGATTACATATATATATATATATATATATATATATGTATATGTATATGCATAGAATATGAAAAACTCTTTGTAAAACTCACGTGGATGACCAGAGGTAATAGCCGAAGAAGAGCCAATATTAGCACGAGCTAGGTTCATGCATGTCTGATGCATGCATGTTTATGTTAGCTAGAAATGGATGTTATGGGAGAAACTATACACATAACACATATACAAGACAACGTGGAACTCGTTGATAATCATTTGCGACAAATTATTCTGGTCATGGGCTTGCCCTAAGCAACCCTCCTTTTTCTTTTTCAGAATTTGTCTTACAAACAAATCGACTTTTGTTCTCACCTATTCTTACTTCAATATGTATCACTCTTGTACTTAAAAAAAAAAAAAGAAATTCAATTCACGCATTCCTTCAGGAAAAAGATTGTTTTCATGTTTTCCCTTTCTCTAATAGCCTCCAATCATCGTCAAAGATTGTGGAACGCTTGTTAATTTCCTGAAATGATCAAGATATTTTTTTGTTATTACTTTTTTTTTTGTGGTCTTGATTGTTATATTATGTTCCAAATGATTCTCAAACTCACAATAAAGTTATTGTAAACATTTAATTCAATAATCGGTACATGTTAATTTCATTTTGTTTAAATAATTGGAATCGAAAATTTTCATTATTAATATAAAAAATTCTATATACACTCACGTTAATTTAATGACCTAATGGAATTTGATGTAGAAAATCACAAAAACCTATTTTTGTGCTTGGAAACATTATTGAAGACTCGCCTCCAAAATGAAAAGACTTGTATAAGCTACAGCCGATCACAAAGGACTTCAATTATGAAAACACAAGCAAAGTTAGAGTTGCGTGGCACAAGCTGATTTGGTTTTAAGAGCATATCCCTTGGCACTCGATGATTGCTAGGACAGCAATTCTTATGACTGGCTTCCTACCCTACAAAGATTGTGCTTTTGGGTGTTTGAGTGTCTCAAATAATTCCTATTGCCTTTTTGTAATGAACACATAAGAATAGAGATAACTTATTTTTCTCCAATGCTTATATTTTAAGGAGCTTTGGGTGAGGATTCTACTGTTATCCTAGCTGTAAAAACAAGTAGGGTATCCAGGAGCCTTAAAAGCTAGAGCTTTTGGAGAAGCTAATTCTCAAGCTTTCTTGGTCTGTTGGTCCATTCACTGCATTCGGAGGCAAATTAAGATACAGTACTAAAAGCATGGCGCTCGTCCCACATTGTTATTGTTTTTAAAAGAATTTGGTCAAAGCTAGGCTAGGCTAACCCCCTGTCACCAAGCAACCACTATTTATGGAACAATAGAATCAACTAGGCCTTGTTTTAGAGGATGTTTTCTTCTGGAAGGACATGCAATACCGATTAATTTCGAAAGGTTTCCTTCTACAGAATTGTCCTATCTTATAATCGCTTCAAAATGAATTTACTTTATATAAGGGTGACGTTTAGTACTTTACAATATAATGTGATTATAAATAATATAATTATAAGTAATGTGATTACAAAGAAATTAAATAACATTACAGTATTTGGTATACAAACAAATTAATGATAAAAATGCAAAAAAAGTAACATTACAGCGTTTGATTTATAAGTACTTTACTAGAAATGTAATATCAATTCTCAGAATTACTCTTATTTATTAAAATGCAAATTTAATATTTTTATATTTTTTTGTTGTTAATTTTTATATAATATCATCTCTTAAATACATTTTTAATGTCATATATTTTATTTTCATTTCTTTAATACAATTTCTTATATTATATATTTTATTGTAATTTCTTTTTCTTATATTATATAAATTTTTAATTTCATATATTTTATTCTATTTTAATTTTTAATTCTTATATTATATATTTTATTTTACTTTTTAATTTTAATTATACCATTACAAAATATTTTCAATAAAATAATAAAGTTAAAGGAAAAAAATACATTTAACAATATTACAGAGTATAATATAATGTAATTACATTGATTTTTCATTATAATCACATTACATCTTTGACCATAATGTAATTACATTATACTCTTATATTACAATAATTTATTATAAAATAAATATTATAATATAATTTAATTAAATATATTATAAAAATATAATCTCACTTTTTCCATACCTAACGTTACTCAAATGTTTATATATTGTAAGTGTTAAAAGGCAGGGTGGGCGTTGAGTGGAAGAAAGGGCCTGCCAAACGGGAACCATAAGACGAGCCCATTGTGAGAGAAGGAGCGACAAACAATCAACCCACTACGTGAAAGTTCAAAAAGCCTACCAAATGAGAGGAGAATACTGCCTGAGACCAGCCCAATTGTCACATTTCACTCTCTTTACTTTTCAAAATTTTCAATCTTTAACCTTTTATCATTTTCAATATTTTAATTGATCAAAATTTATAATATATATTATATTATATCTCGCGTTTCTTGGAAAAAAAAAGAAAGAAAGAAAAAACACTTCAACTTCAAAAAACGATTAAGAAAAAAATTACTTAACTAGCTCCATGTACTAAGTCACCAAGTTAAGTTCTCTATAACTTCCCAATAGTAAAACTAATTTGTGAACCTTGTGATTTGTTTTGGATTACTTTCATTGTTATCCACATGATATAACTAATCCACACTAATTCTCATTATTGTAAAACAACTCTTAAACAAAGCATTTACAAAGTCAAAAGTTAAAAAAAAATTGACTGAGAAAAGTCCATCAACATGTAACAAGAAGTTTTTCTGGGACAAAGTAGTTATATTTGACAATAATATCTCTCCAAATGGTAATATGATTCCAAGCCTTGTGCTGGAAGGTAATACCTTCAGACTCCATTTGGGAGCGCGGGACAGTGTGGTGGGTAGTTCACTGTTTCGCCGTGCCAAACGGGGCCTTATGACGTCTAAGGTTCAAGGAAATGTCAGATTGAAAAAATGCTAGGTGAACCAAATGTGATAATACTGAGTGAAAGGAAATAGATTCTAGAAATTGTACAAACTAAACAGTTATGACCAAAATCAGCAGAACACAGAGTTAAGCAAAATGGAATCTCTTGCCAACCAAGCACAACAGTAATCAGGAAATCAAAAGGAGCAAGAAAGCAAACATTTTCACTTGTTGTTCCTCCGCCTGAGATCATAAGCCTGATGTGAGCTTTATTCGATATTTTGAAGTTTTAACCGTTGATCTATCCTGTAAGCACCCTGTTATCCTTGGCCTAGAATCAAAAAGCATGATTACAGTAGATTCAAAAATGCATGATCCTAATTTTTTTCCAGAACGAAAACAATTTCAGAACATGCGGTATGGTCACAACTCACAACTGACATCATAATATAAAAGAAAATAGCATTGTCAAGCAGCTAAAACACTCTATATCCAGTAATTTCTCTGTTTGTAAACACAAAACTACAACACCAAAGTTGCAATGAAACATAAAAGAAGCCACTACAACCTAATAACATTGATCAACCTCACGTTGATAAACAGAAGTGGACGAAATTTCAAGGTCCCACACCCAAAATTCTTCTTTATCCGACTGACCCCCCCCCCCCCCCCCCCCCCCCCCCCCCCCCCCCCCCCCCCCCCCCCCCCCCCCCCCCCCCCCCCTCCCTTCTTTCTTTTCTGATATTTTTCTCTCCCTATGCAATAAGCATTGCCACAGTTCCGAGCAAAGCAACCACACTTTCCAGAAAGATCCAGCAGACATTACATCGAATCAGTAGGGCATGAATGCCGAGATGCATAGAAATAAGGAAGCACAAGGACACATCAAAAATTGACATTAAGCAAAACTGGCAGGCCAAAAGAAGGCAAAACCTTCCTAATCATAAACTGGTAAAATTTCCAATAATTACAGAACTTATTTCTCATTAAATAGAAAAAAGAATAAAAACACAACTTTTTCCATGATTGCACTATACCTGATATAATTTTGTCAAGGATATTTAATAGAAATCTGAAATATTTTATAGAGCAATATCTGAAGATTCTCTATCATTTTCAAGAGCCTCCTGCAAGGACAAGGGTATGATGCTTGATAAAGATAAAATAATCCCACAAAACATGAGAGATTCTGTTGGAATGACTTACAGATTCATCTTCAGAGAATCACGTATCATGAAGTAGTATCGGATCACCAGGAGCTCAGAAGAGTTTGAAAATTTATCTAACCAGGGTATAGATAACACTGTTCCACTTCTTTTTGCTGGAGAATCAGATGTTTACTCATTTATACTTCAGCTTCACAATTTTTCTTGCATATAATTAAGAAGTACAATACGTCAATGCAAGAAACAACTTTAAGAATCACTCAAGATTGATTAATGTTGGGAATATAGTAACTATTACCTCAAGAAAAAAGGCTGATATTAGGAAATGTCTGTGGATGTGAGGTCCAAGAAGCAAAAAGAAGAGGAAGAAGTATGATATAAATGTGGAAGCTATGCTGTATGAACAAAGCAGGGTGGCAGACAATTACTCATATTTGAAAAGCGAGGGCCTAGACTGGAAATCTTAAACACAGCAGCTAGATGAAGTTTCACCAGAAAATTAGGCTGAGGCATAAAAACTGCAAAAGAAATGCCTCGCATAACATACTGTGAAAGAAACATAACACAAAAATTAGAAAGAAAAAGAGCTTTGGGACAGATGAACTGTTCACATTGGGTTTTACCAAATGTGACATCATTTTCAGATTTATACAATGCAGCAACATGAAATTCAGAAGAGGCAACTATCGACTGAATTGCATATTTTTTAAAGAACAGAATCAACTTGACATGAACTCTGTACATCTCCAACAATGGGAAATGAATTTACAGATTACTCTTCCTCATCCATCAAAAGATTGTCAAAGGTAATCAGCCCATATCTTGTTGCAGTGCTTATCCCTCTGTGTCAATATTATCATCACTGGAAGACAATTGTCTATTCTCTGACAGTGAAAGCCGCCTGGCCTTTGTAGAGCCTGCTTCAACAAGCCCCTCTGATGACAGGTTTAACCCAGCAGTTCCTGAAGATGACCCCAATAAACGGTGAACTGGGGCATCAGATGGAGATGATGTAGAATAATTGTATGTGAAAATTCCCATAGGATGGTTAAACTTGCAACTTGGACCAAATTTGCAAATTCCATATCGAGAATAGAAAATGCAAAGAGGTTCTCCCTGTTCAAATACAAAAGCACCACAACATCATAAGGACAAAAATATCAAATAATAAAAGAATAAAATTAGCAACATAGTAAAAAAGCATGTCTGCATATAGTAAGGAATCTCTCCTAGTGAACTACCCACATGCACCATAAAATCATGGGAATATTGCAAGATTAAATGACTATAACAAAACCCAACCTCAAACCAGAATGAAAAAGTGAGATGGATAACAAATAAGCAAAACATACTAAGTTTGGTAATTAAGAGTGACAATAAGAAAGTCAAAGTGATAAAATTCTACAAGTGACCATATAATCTGGGCAACATGAAAGCTTCAAAACAAGTGTGTGAGGTAAAACTCTCTACCATAACAAATCAAGACACAGTAATAAACAATAAATGAGGAAGTTAACTTGAAAGAAAACCTTTTAACTCTGATCTATCCATCAGAAAAGAGTTACGTGAAGATTTTAACTTAAAAATCTCAGCATTGAAATTCATTGGCAATTAGAATTTAACTTATACAGGTCACATTATCTGAGAAGAATTAAAGAACAAGAAGAGCACAACTGAGGGCTATCATAGTCAATGAAGTCAAATTCTTTGAAGATGGTCATTGAGTCATAGCAATTTTCATAGGAATATTGCACTATCCTAAACCCTATGGGGGTAAAACAAAAGTAAAGAGTTCATACACAAGTGTTAGAGGATCCTGTGGTAAAACCTACAGTTTACCTTTTCCTTTTGGTACACAGTTTACGGTTTTAAATTAAAAGATTAAACCCTACAGTTGGAGCAAAAAGGAAATTTAACTATAGTGGTTCTGTAAATCAATCAACAGAAATAACTTTGTTCTCACTAAATTATTATGTCAACTTGAAGCTAACAGAAATATCCTTTGACAAGATTACCACAAATTTGTGGACTATTTTTTTACCTTTAAGGTTGGAGATGGCTAATTGTTGGATAAGTCTACAAGAATTCTCACATGGTTAAAGTTATTAATCTGATGCAGTATGGAAAACGGAAAGAAGGAGAGAGAGAGAGAGAGTAGAAGAAAAGGAGACTAGACAGGAGAGAATCTACACTAAAGCATCCAAAACCAGCCCCAAAAATTAGCACAGTGAAACACACACATAACAAACCCTGAATCTGAAAATACCAAAAAAATCCTTAAATCAAAATGGAAATAAGATAATTTCTGCCTCCAATGCTTTGTCTTCCAAGACTGCATCATAAAAATTAGACTGAGAATAGCTTTAACAGAGTAAGATTTTATTGTATTTATTTTAAATGAATCAAGATGGATTGTTTATGGTGCTCTCATAACTATCTGTGGAACTAGACCAATTTTGTGGCTCCTCTTAACCATAAAATCCTAATTCTAACAAACCCCAATTATCCTAGAATTGATCACAACAAGAGCCACCTATCTTCAATGTGGCTGATACATCCTATCAAGTATAGTAGTGGCAACAGTTGCAGTGACCAAATTCTTGAATTCCAGAACTTTTTCACTATCAAAACTCAATCAATGCCTAATAGCCTTAGACTCTTTTATCCATAGAATGAAGAATTGCCCAAAAAGCAAATATCTACTTTTGTAAGAACAAAAATCATTAGCTTGAGCTGCAACTAAAACCCAACAATTAGGAAAAACAAAATCAAATTTTTCTAGAAAGAAAAAAGTCATGTAAGGTAATAGCTAGGGAATGACATAGATTTAAATATCATTAAGACTGGGTTTTTCATAAACAGCTGTAATTATTTAAACAGATAAAGACTCAGAAATAAACTGAAAGACAGAATTTCCACCGAATACATAACTCACCGGACGTAAAGGAAGGCCTATAGGACTCAACAAACAGTCTGGGGCAGGAAGAACTCTCTCTCTTGGGTGATGAAACCTACAAACTGTACCAAATTTACAATCTCCAGTCTTCATGTAAAATTGGCACTCAGGCTGGCCAGGTCTCTCAGGAAATACATTCTCTCTCTGCAATGCATAATAACCCACAGGGACAGAGCCAGAACGAAATTGAGAAAAGGATGCTTGAGACCCTGCAGTTGCCGATTCATTCTGGTGTGAGGTTCCATATTGATTATTTCCATTTGTCTGCTGCAGGTTCTCTGACGAAGAGACTGATGCCAGTTGACCCTGGAGAAATGAGAAGCATTAGAATGGTAGCACTTCTCAAAAATCACATGTTACACGCTGCAAAGATGCTTGCTAGTCAAAGTGAAAATCAACTTACAGAATCAAATTCTTTATAACCAAATATTTTTTTAAAAAAAAACCAGAGATTAGATGTATGCTCTCAGGCATTTTGATACAGTACACTATTAGAGATGCCATCAAACCATTTGGACCAAAACCATAGAAATAACTCAGCACTAGAGACAAGCACAACTATAATATTACCATAAAACATTTGTTCTTCAATGGAAATGCATTCATGGCCAGGTTCTGATTTATAGTGTACAGTTAATAATGTATTCAGAAGGAGATAGATTAGTTGTTTTGTAGAAACAAGCATCTGATCAAATAAGTTAGAGTTGAACTAAAAATTTTGGATTCAATGTCACTCTCATTTCTAATTGTCAAGTAATTCAACAATCATGTATACAGTTTTAAAAGAAACCTCTTCACTTCATGTTTACTTTTACCAAAGACCAAACTGGTGCAACCAGCATATGAATGGCCCTCATTAAGAGTTAAATTCCAGTCCACCTCACCTGTTGATGGGAGTTGACCCAGATTTTGACATGCTTATTTGATTCTTAATCATAAACCTACTAATAAGCATGATAAGAAATATATGGATCATGTTTAACTTTTTAGGCCAGAATAGTTCCTTCAGAATATCAACCAGATCTGCAGCAAACTGCACTTGTCCAAGCACAGCATCAGCCAACCACAAGTGTCTCCTACAACAAAAAGCAACAGAACTCCACTACCACTGGTAACAGAACCAATACAGTCTACTTGTGACCTCCAACACTTCAACCAACTACCATCAGACTTAATTTTTGGGCTTTCATAATGCTACCAAAGTACCATTAATTTCATGTTAATGGCAAGCCTCACAAAATCACTGTTCCCATGGCTCTCTGGACATTAGCTCCATCAAATATTAGCATTTAGCATTATGCAACTGTACCCAAGCTGAGAATAAGATTCTTCTTTAGAGGAAAAAAAGAGGTCGTTGGTTAAATTTCACCATTTTAGCATGCTCCAGATGCATTTTGTTGAGGCCAAGGAAAAGATAAAAGGTGATCAACCATAAAAGAAACCTTTTGTGATGAAGGTTGATAATGCTTCTCTGAAAATAATTGAGCAACTTCTTGATTCAAGATACAAGCATTAATATTTTCCAAATACAAAGTATTAGCATATTGACAACAACAATTCTCTTAAGTTGCCTCACTTGTCACCCCAAATGTTCTCCAAACACATGTAAACACTAAATAGACATGCTTAATGAACAAAGCATTAGTAATAAGGCTAGGAAAAGCTTACGCTGTAAGCATTCCAGCCTGGAACTGACACCACCCCTTGAGGTAAAATCAAAGGTGCATAACTTGAAGGACCTTGCCAGCGGGGGCTGGGAATGAAAGATGCTCTTGACCAATTTGTAATCCCTCCTGCATATGACTGCTGACCAGGAGTCGTAGGAGAAGGGACAGTTTGATAAATAGGAGAGCCACGCACAGAGACCATCATATTAGTTGGCTGAGGATGGTGGAATTTACAAGTGCTCCCAAACTTACATTGTCCAGTTCTTAAATAATAAGCACACTCTGTCTCATTCTGTATGAAGGAAAAGTTAAAAAGAAAAAGAAGTTACACTAAGCCTATGAAACACTGATAATCAGAAAAAACTGTGTGCTAGAAACAAATCATTTAAGAATACAGCTTGCCTTAACGAGGTCCAGACTAATACAACGATTTAATCTCAATATTGAGTCCAGCAATGGTCCAAAATTCAGCAGTATTTTCATTCATGCAATCCAATTTAAAGTTAAAAACAAATTTATAAATAGAAATTAAAAAGATAAAAAGTTCTCTGTGAGCCATAGCAAGCCATAAACATTTTACTTTATGATCCCCGCATATGTGATTATTTTTGCATATCAGATCTAAAGGATAAACTAACTAACATTCAGTCAATATAACTATGCAATTGGCAAACAATTGGACAAGCTAAGCTGGATGGTATCAATTCCCCCTCTTTGCTAAAATAACCCAGTCAAAAAAAAATCCAGTCAAAAGATTGGACTTTCTTTTTATAAAGACAATGGAACAAACAAAAATGGAACAGGTAAAGACCTGAATATTGACGTAATGTATCATTATAAATTTGTATTGTAAGGAGTTTAAGGAAAAAAAATGAAATCCGAACCGGGCGAAGAGGATAGCCCAAAATATTTAAAGAAACCCTCCCAGCTATCCCAGCTTTGTCTCTAGGATGATGAAACTTGCATGTAGCTCCAAATTTGCAAGTTCCTGTCTTCAGGTAGTACTGCAGAGCAGTTAAGAGCAAAATGTCAATTGTCAGATCCAAAAATACATGAAAACAAGAAACATGAAGTCCCATATCTGAAACATGAGGCAGCAAAACCAAAAGAGTAGCTTCTGTCAAGATTGCAACTTAGCTTCCATACAATCTAAGAGGAGCCAGTGCTATCTTTCTTTCTAGAACAGAAAGTGAAAGCAACATAAAAGAATAAAGAAAATATTAGGAGAATTTGACCATCAAGTCCAGCTGAGGGTTCAGACTAAGTTTGATTGATATCTCAAACCACTAGAAACAGAAGGAAACTTTTTCCAATCCAAGTTATCATCATATTTCCATTTTCTTGGGTTCTTTATTTGTTTACTTTATTTATACTAGGATCGAGACCGGACTGGATCCGTCTTTATGAATTGCACATGATTAAAAGAATCTTTTGAGGAAAAAGCAGGGACGTAGGAGGAAGAGACCACATAAGAAGGAACAGAAACCCTTAATCATCAACCGTCTGTGTTGTTTACATTATTATTTTTGATAAATATTCCTTTAACCTATAACCTAATGAATCTTGCTATGTTCAACATCCAGCAGGATTTCCTTTAAAACCAGCAAAGTAATCTTTATTTCCATTTTGAACAACTTTAAACGTAGCAGGAACGCTTGTCTAATTCTAGTGTATCGCCCATATAGATGTGAACAAATTCTGAACCGCAAATTATCAATTTTCAACATCCATGGACTCAATTACAACAAGTTCAACCAACAAATGGATCTAACAGTCAAATCCATAAGAATTCACCAAAAATAGCATAAGCATTAATAGAGAAATATCTCCATCAATCTAGACTGTTCAAGTTAAAATGATTGCATTTACTAAATCATTGAAATGTTTGACCCATCATTTTGATAGGCGAAATCTCCAAGACACAACAAATAAAATAAATTTCCTCTTTGGATACATAAAAGTGGGGTGGGCCTGTTGGCACTCCTAATTGTCTATAAACACTCCCCGCTAACAACTTATAATTGTAATTTTCTAAATTACCCTCACTTAAATAATATTTTATTCAGGTCAAATTTTAATTAATTATACTACTATTTATCTATTCACACTCCTAGTTAATCTCAATTACTCTCACCTTTTGTTTACGCACCTTTAACTCTCCATAGCTTCCATTCCTTGTGACTCTTCATTGCTTTCTTTCTTCTCCAGTAGCATTCAATTCATTAATTTTAGATGAATCTAACAATGGAGCAGCAACAAATTGATGATGAAAACATGAACTTTAATGAAATCTCTTGCCCTAATGGCAAAAATAGCTTGGAATTGGAGTTATTCTTAACTTGCCATGCTTTCTTCTGGTATGTTCTTCTTTTCTTTGTTTAAATAATTCTTTATTTTTTTTATTTTAGAAATTTTGCTCAACAAAAACCTTTTTCCAAATTTATTTGTCTAGATAGTTGTCATATCTGTTTTAGTTGAGATGTACAAAGTTTAAGTTGGGTAGAAAATTGATGGAATAGATAGGAGATAAAGAAGATTATCGTAAATGTTTAAATAAGAAAATTGGCCCAGATTATTGTGAGCAAGTTTAGATGCTAGGTCTGTAACAATTTCAAGGTTTGGTGCAAGTGGAAGTCTCATAGATCTCAATGCACTCCATGGTTAAAGGGAGTAGCAAACTCATCTCCTAATGACTTCAATAGAGTAAATTATGTATGTCTAGTTGTTTTAAATATGAGTTTAATCATAAGCTTGTTTGGTGGCAAAACTAATGATTGCGTTTGGGACTGAATATGGATTCAATGAATTTGGTTAACCAATCAAATGGGCTTATTTATTGTTGAATGTTTAGTATATTTGTCTTCACTTTTAAGGTCATTCCTTATTAGAGTTTTTTATTCCTCATCCTCTAGATAATTTGTAACAAACACACCAGTTAGTAAATGAACATAAAATATTTTTTTTGACGAAGAACATAAAATATTTATTACTGATTTTTTATTTTTATTCGGAGGGCATGTAATTACTTAATAAACATGAAATATATTGGCATCCAACTTTGTGCATTTCTTATAGTGCTATTTGTATTTTTTCTTCTGAAGTTGTTTCTACAAGTTTGCTATACAAATTTGCTTCAGCATATGAATCTGAGTTTCGTATAGAAAAATACTCTCCTCCTTTTTTATTAAGTTGCAAGTATAATAAAAAATTGTAAAGATTTCAATAAATAAGTAAAAATACAAATAATTAATATTGGGGGGTGTGAATAGACAAACATTAATATATTTAATTAAAGTTTAACGTTAATAAAAAGTTATTTAAGTGAGGGTAATTTAGGAAATTACAATGTTAAGTTGCTAGTGGGAGTGTGAATAGACAATAGGGAGTGCCAATAGCCTCTCCACATACTGTATGTTAATCATAAATTGCAAATTATAAAGCACATAGATAAAAGCAGCAACATTGTTATTACATAGGAAACCAAGGAATAAGTACATGCCTGGCATTCAGGTTGTCCTGCTCTTTCTGGAAATTCTCCTTTCATCCTTGCAGCGGCAATAGCCTGGAATTTGATATAGTCTAAGTAAATGTTTCAAATGACGATATTTAAAAACTCAAATGAGTAGTAAGATAAAGTTAAACTGAAATGACAGTAGCAGATGAAGTATACCAATGTTCGGAGCAGCACGTGTGCACGTGTGTGCGTGCGCACGTGCATATACAAAGCCGTCCTTATCTCTTGAGCATCTATATACTCTATAAATTTTCCTAAAATGAGTTCTGTTTTAGTTTGATTTAGAAGTAAACACCTCCAGTTTCTCCAACTTAACTACCAATATTATGTCAAAGATAATAACAAGGCTTCTAAACGGATGAAATTGAGAAGCTCTTTGGCATTGTACCAATAATATCTCACTCATATATCATTAACTCTGAGTTCATAAGAATTGTCCAAACAAGCCACGGCTTTATACCAGCTTTCGGTTAGGAGGATGATTAAAACGACATGTTGCCCCAAATCTACAAAGGCCTGTCCTGATATAATAAGAACAATCTGGTTCTCCAGGACGCTCAGGGTAGGGACCAGATTCCATTGTTTCACTCGATCTCAAGTTCATTTGCCACAGAGCATCTGAAATAATATTAAATAAGTAGGTTCAGAAAATACATGACAAAATAGAGTCAAAGAACTACATACGGGTATTGCAAATCTCATTTCGTGCACAATATTCCTGCAATGTACAAACTCTAAATTTCAATTTGTAGTTTCATATTAGCTTCAAAATATCATAGATTTGTCCCTTGCATTTAAAGTAGACTCACCCAATGCTCTAACAGTGAAAGCATCAAGGTGCAAATGATTGAGAATTTGCATGAAATAATTGGGACAGGATGAGAATCCCTTCAACAAACATGCTTCTGGCTAGCAGCAGTAAGAAATCTCAGTCTAACCTTTGACTTCTGCATGCCTCTACAGTGGCCAAATTATTGAGGAAAAAAAAAAGACCTTTATAAAACTTGTTTATGTTCTTTCCCTCCTTTTCAAGATCCAAACTGCCCTCTAATTTGAGAATGTTTACACCAATAACAGAAAATTTCATTTTAGAAAATTCAGCATTTTAAGGAAGCGTGAAGATCAACTATCTACAATCCAGAAAGTTTAAAAAACAAATAAATGTGGCAATATTCTGTTCAATATAAAGATAATTTATCCAAGAATCTGTTCCAGTATACTAAGTATTGTGCTTAAAAGTAGCATCCTATACAAGATAACTGAAAAATAGAAAAGGTAAAAGAGTTATAGTTCAAAAGAGACAAGAGTTGATGTAAAAACATTAACGTGATGAATCCATTTTAAAGACTGCCACAAAACTGAATATTAACTGAGAAATGGTACTCAGAGAAAAGAGCTTCTATTTCCACCATTTTGGAACCTGAGACATAAACTATTATGTCTAGAATAATCATGTTTAATATGATTTCTCCATATTATAATGATATGTGTTTCACATGGGTAGTCCATATTCAAGTTGCATGAACAACAACACAATTTATATCTGAAGCACTAATATGATTCCCACAATCACATTAGCAGATCTGATATATGAAAAGAATATACATTTTAAAAAAAATTCTAACCGTAAAAATAATTCAGAAATTTCACTCTTGTCACTTCAATTAAATCACAACTCAAAAAGATGCAGTTATTGAGCCCAATCAATTATTTTTATGTACATTGGAATAAAAGAAAAAGATAAAACAAGGCAAATTGCAGATTACTTTGGATAGGGAAGACATGTATGCTTTGTTTATGTGAGAAACATATAACAAAGACCAAGAAGGTCTGTAGGACAAATGCCCACTTCTCTGAGGGCTTTGTTTGGATTAAGCAGAAGGGAGATGGAGTGATACTTCTCCCTTGTTTGGAAACATTTAGTTAGAAGGAGATGGATTTGGAGGTGTACTCAGGAACCTCCAAATCTTCATTTGTTTATATACTGTCCAAGTTTGACAGCTTTGGATGGAAAGAATTCCTCTTAAAACGTTTTCATTGTACAGACAAAGTTGCTCCTTCTTTACAATTTCATTTCAACAAATAATGATATAGTTGTTAAAGAAACATGATAAGTTATCATTACTTGTCACTAAGCTAACATACTTGTTCCTTTACTTTCCATGTTCTTCTTCAAGGAATCCAAACAAAAGAAACCTTACCCTCTCTCTTCCCCTCTTCTCCTCTCCCTTCTCCCTCCACATATTCTCTCTCCTTCCTTTCCCCTTATTCTTTCTCCTTCCTTTCCCCTTTCCCAAAACAGGCCAAAATCTAAAAAGAAATAGGAAAAACAGTTTATTTTTTCCTCTCTTTTATGTCAATCACATACCAAATGAAGTCATGGGAGAATCATAAGTCTAAGTTATCTGTCCCTCTCCCTGCATGATGACCATAATCTCATCTAGCATATAAAATGTAAACAAGGAGAAATCTCAGTATATTTGATTATCAACCCCAACTATTCACTTCTTTTTTAAAATAAAAATAAAAACACCTATTTAACCTTTTTATAAACAAAATTTCCCAACTTTCTTGAGTAAAAAAGAAAAGAAAGATCACCTATTTAACCTTGAAATGAATTTCAAACAAATGACAAAAAGTAAAAAAAAAAAATATGATATAAATTATTTTCTGCAACCATGTATGCTCCTTGATTTTACCACAAAACATCAGGCAAAAATGCCAAAGTTTTACTAGTAAAATTCAACAGAAAAGAGAGGAAAAGGATTATTTAGTCTAAAGCCCATCGCCTCTATTGCCTAATTGCATTCACACTATCAGTCAAGGGAGAAAATAAGGAAACAACCTTAAAACTTATATAACAGCCAATCAAACAGTGACATAAAGATGTGAAAAGAGACCGACTAGAACGACCATCACCACCTCAAAAGATACATAGGAAATTAATGCAGCTCAAATTTCAGCATTGATCAAACCAAATTCATAAAAAATTAAAAACATTAAGGTCCAAAAGGACTGATGCCTTTCACTACTTGCCTTTTTCTTCTAGAATCAAGAGGCAAAAGCTTTAATTTAAATTTAAAAGCAAACAATATTTTCTGAAAAGTTAAAAACGTATTTTCTTGATGACAAAATGCATGATTTTACTTCTATAATATAACAATTATACTTATTAGAATAAGTGTAGCATTTTAGTCGTTTGTTCATTTTTCAACCAATTAATATTTTGGCTTACTAGCATTTGCTTTAACAAAAATACAGTAAAAGAAATAATAAAATAAAGCAATAGATGAAAGAAAAAACGAAACAGATAAATAAAGAATAAAACCTCATAACAAAAAATTTGAAATTTCATTTTCATTTCTTAGAACCTTAAATTTGACATTGAATTTGAAATTCAAAAAAAAAAATAAAACAAACTAAAGAAAGTGGAATCTCAAATTCGTTCACCGCAACAAAATTTGCAACAACTTATTCAAAATCACGGAAAAATTGCACTATTTTCTCAATCATTGAAACGCAATTATGAATTTAAGATGAATTATTAATATTCAAATTTTACATAATTCCTTCATTAAAATTTAACCAAAAAGATGATTGATTATTGACAATGATCAAAGCGGAATTCACCATAAAAAATGGGCAGAAAGGACAATTCACCACAGGAAAATATAACCAACAAAAACATGTGAACCGCATTTCTCTTGCGTTTCACAGAATAAAAAACTAAAAAAAAACAGAGTAAAGAAATATAAAGAGAGAAAGAGAGAGAGAGAGGCCTTGATTCAACGACGGTGAAAGCGAGGTTCCTTCAGTCACAGCCACCGCCGCCGCTGCTGCCACCGCTGCTGCTGTTCGGGACATCGGAATTCCAGCATCGAATGGGAATTCCATTCAGCAGTCATTTTCCTCCATCGCCACTACTGTCACCTTAGCACCACCTCCAAGCCGGAATTTTCATTCCCCGTCACAAACCACGCTGTCACAAAAAAAAAAGAAACAAAAACTCCACTCCTCCTCCCTCTCCTCTCCTCCTTCCCAACCGAAAACCAAAGAAACCAAAAAACGGTTACTTTTTTTAGAGAGAAAAAAAAAATACTAAGGGAGCTTTTCTTCACGGAAAGTCTTTCCTCGTTTTCCAAAAAAAAAAAACCACAAAACAAACAATTCCCCTTTTTTGTTTCTTAAGTTTTTTGCGTTTATTTTTTTGAGAGAAACGAAAGAGCGTTGTTTTCTCTTCTCCACAAAAACAAAATTGAAAAATTGAAAAAAGAAAAAAAGAAAAAAAGAGAGAGACAAAGAGGGAATAAAAACCAACCATCCAAAACCCACCAACTCTTTTATTTTTCTTTTCCTCTCCTTTCTTTTTCGCCTTTTTTTCACCAGCGTTTCACACAAAACCAACGATCAACGTTCTCTTCACTCGCGCGAGTACCCAATCCCATCTTATATCTCTTCTTACATCGCCACGTCATGGCTTGTTGTGCATCTACAGTTGAGGTCGCTTTCTATTGGTGGCTTAAATTTTTTGTTGGACAGGTGTCATTACGTAAATGCGAGTGCGAGTCTCAGCAGGGGGTGGGGAAGGGATCCCGATTTACTATTTCCTGGTGGGTTTTTTTTAATGATTTTTTGGAATAACAACTTTTTAATTTTCGACTACTCCTCCTCCTTTTGTGTGATCAACTTTTTGTTTTAGTCAAACGATAATTCTATCTTATAATCCAACAGTTTAGAGAAACAAGTCAAAAAATTAAGGAAAAAATGAAGATTTTTTGTAAGATTATGATGTAACATTTGAGTCCACTAATTTCGAAAATAAAATATTTGAACATTTTATAATGATGTGAAATAAATTCATTACTGTTGAGGAATAAAAGATGTTACTTTATTCATATTAGGCATATAAGCACAACTTAAATAGAGATTCTTGTGTTAAGTTTATTTCTAAATGAATTTTAATACTTTATTTAATTGTTATTAAAATTTTGACATTCAACAAATATAGACTAGATTTTGTCATAATTACTGTTTTTAGTTAATTCTTTTCATATGATTGATATACTAATTAAATTTTGTCAAATTAGTTGGTTTGGGTTTTTTTTAATAATTTTAAATAGTAAATTTACAAACTTTATGTGATGAATTATTACCTAACCTTGCCCAATTATAATCAACATATGCAACTTGAATACAAGGATGTGGGGATCTAAACTATACTAACCACAAGTAATGTAACCTTATTACCCTCATAACCCTCGATTGGTGCCCTGTACCAATTAAAAAAACACTTTTCATTACAAAAACGTGTTAAAGTTTGCTTTAAATTTTACACATAACTTGTACTTGAGTATGATAGTTAACTTCTATATCCTTAAAATTTTGCTTACTTTTCTAAAATTCTACTTCATAACATTGTATCTTTTTTTATCGAGGAAAATAAAGAACAAACTCATTTAAGAATTATGAATCTAAGTCTAATACATGTTAAATTTTCTCTATTATGAAATAAAAAACATCTTAATTTTTTGCACCAAAAAAAAACATGTTTAATTGCTGACCAAATCAAATGAAAAAAAGAAAAAGAAGAAGTGAAGTTACATCTAAAAGGAAAAAAAAAACAAATAAAAAAGCTTACTTTTTAAAGAAAGGTGAAAAACATGTTTATATTAGTATATTAATATAAAAATATTTTAATAATAAATATAATTTAAATAAATAAATCAAATTTTGAATTAAATTTAATTTATAAAAATGTCAATCCAACTCAACTGGATCCATAACACTTCTATATGATGCAAAAGAAGCATTTCAATTGTTTGAGTTTCGTATGAAACAAATAAAATGATTTTTTTTTATCAGAGATGAAATGACATTGAATATAAATATTTTATAAATTAAAATTATTTATTTAATATGTTCATGAATTTTTCAATAGATATTTTCTAATTGGTGAAGAGAGTAAGCTTAAAATCGTCTTCAATCATCTTCGTCTAGTCTCCTTTCCCTATCTCATGCCTTGCCTCATCTCAGTTATTAACTTTATAAAAGACCATTTAGGATTTATATTCAATGAAGTGTATATATATATATATATATATATATATATATTAAATACACAAAAGTTATAAATACAAATCAACACTAGTTTAACAAAAGTTGTCAGCGAGTTCTTATGGTTTGAAAGTGTTGTAAAATTTATTAAATTATCAAAACTACAAAATGTATTTTTATTTATATATTTAATTAAAGAATCATTCATTCAAGAATCACTCTGCCAAAATTGATAATCTTATTATTTTTAAGTTACTATTCTACATACATCAAATTGTTTTTTTCAGTAAAAAACTTTTCTAATAATAAATGAATACTCTATTATAATAACAATTTATCAAAAATATAAAAAAACTAATTGCAAATATTTTCATGTTTTGAAAAAAAGCAAGCAATATCACCCCTTTGATTTTTTTTTTTTTTTGCATTTCTTTCATAAAATTACTTGTCATGTTCTTTTCTCTCAACTGATTCCTTATTTGCCTTTACTAGATACTATAAACAAATGAGGTAAAAGATAACTTTTTAAGTTATAAATATTTTTTATTTGTTGTTTTATAATTTTTTTTTTATAATTGAGGGAGAGGGAATTTAAACTTTGTTCTTTAAGCGGAAGGATAATACACTAACCAATGAACCAAATGCTCGAATGCTTGTTGTTTTATAATTATTGTTTAAAATTTTAATAGATTTTATATCGATAAACAAATTAATTATAAGACTTGTATTTTATAAATAATACTATACCAACTATTAATATGCAAAATAAGTCACCTTTTATAATAATTATATTTTTACTTTTTCAAATATTTATAATGATGTGATATATATTATTATTTTTAATTTTAATAAAAAAATATAAAAGATTTAAAATTTTAAACTATTTTTGTAATATAATCAAAGAGACATTAGGATATCAATGATGACAATTACCCTCATTGCCCCCAACCTGGATTCGTCCTTGAACCTAGTAGATTTTAATTTTGTGTCAAATTATATGAAGATGCCACCAAAAAAAACTTAATAGGACTTTTATTTTAATTATTTAAAAATTGGAAATTAGAGTTAATTAATTTTCATATAATTTTAAAATCTCATTGGTTAAGAAAACTAGTAATATCTTAATGTCACGAATTCCATACGTGTAAAAAATAAGATGAATCTTTAGTATATAAACATAAATTTTACATCACTTATTAGACATATTTTTTAAATTAAAAACATGGCTTATTATAAGTGACATCAGACTAGACTTAATGAAATCTTATAAAAAAACAAAAAAATTAAAAAAATAATAATTCAGATTTAAATTTAAAAAAAGAAAGCTGAAGAAGTTAACTTTTATTGTGAAACCCTTTGTTTGCATTTAGACAAAAAATAATACGTCTAACATTTTATTTTTTATAAATGATATAATTATATCTATTCAAACATAATATCAATCATTAAAAAATTAAAATGTAAAGCTTCCATACTTTTTACGAGATTAATTATAATTAGTTCAATAAAAAATGTTAAATGCAACCAAATTTTATAAATAATTATAGGGCATAATGACAAAATAAGTTTTGAAGAAGCAATAAAATTCTCATTTACACTCTTACTCTTTTAATATGTCCATGTAGAGGGCTAACTGAGATAGGATCTGCCAGCAAGCAAGAAGGGAAAGAGCACTCGGATATGCTTAAGTCAATTATCAATCTTTTCAAACTCTTTAAACAGTTTTATCAAAGGTGATTGTTAACCTAAACAACCTTTTTCAAAGGGATATATGCTGCAAATGCAATACATTACTCTTAGGATTGTGGTCCAAAATGTGGGTCAATGTCGGCTAACTGCTATTGAATTGCATTTAAGTTGTTGTAGTAGGAAGAGAGATGGAAGCATCAAATAGTTTGGTGGCAGTGGCAGTGGCAGTGGCAGTGGCAGTGGAGGATAGAAATGCAGAACCTTGGCAATGGGTGTCTTTATTCTTGGCTCAGCTTTGACACTTGCAACTTTGGAAAGCTTATCTTTTAATTTTGGTATTTGGGGCCTTTGCCTTGGGTCTAGCTTTGTCTGGGAGTCGGCCATTTCAAAAAGAATCAGCAAAAAAGGAAGGGCTAAGAGATACACATGTGGAAGCCTATGGTGTGCTATCCTATCATCATGCCTTTTTCTGGTGGTAATTACTTTTGCAACTTTTTTGGTGGCTCTGCTTTGAGTTTCTTTTCTTTTTGTTTTTTTAAACTCTTTTTCTATTTTTCCTTATTTCTTTCCCCTTCTCCTTCCCTCTGCCATCTTTTTCTTTCTTTGTGCTTCTATTTTGCCATCTTAAACTTGAGAAAAGTATCAAAATAATACTCCTTTTATTTTTTATTTATTGGGATTTTTAAGTAGAAGGGTATTTAACATTAAAATTAATACATAAATAAATCAACTACAAGAGATGATATTTAATGTGGTTTTGTACCTATTATCTATATCTACAAAAAAAAGGAGAAAAACACACTATAAACCTAGAGGTTACATAGAGTATAAATGTACCCTGGTAATCATTTAATTATACCTTATATCCAAGAAATAATATTAATATTTTACATATTATTATTTTTATACAATATTCAAATTATTATGATTATTTTGGGTAATTGTAAATAAAATTGCATTTGATTTTTACCTGATATCAAATAGGATGATCTTTAATTCTCAGTAATTAATACTTGTTAACTAAATATGACAATATTAAATCATCCATGATAATAGAACTATGATAACAAGATCATTATGGTGATCTTAAAAGTGATTTCTAACGCTATCTCATTCAAATTCCAAACCTCTTTCATTTCCCTTGCAGATCATTGATCTCTTCTATTTCCTCATGGACTTCGGAAATTACATCCAGCTCTTGTTGGCGTGGACGTCTTTCAGGCATAGAAGCATTCGGTCTTGTGCCTGTAAAGTCGAAAGAATTTGGTGGAATTTTGAGATTATCTTCTTTCCCATCCAACATTTGCAACACCACTTCCATGGAAGGACGATCCACGGGGTGCCATTGGATGCACCAAAGTCCTACAGTTGCTAGTTTCTTGGCAATTTTACTGCGTTCCTCTCCTTCGATTGAGATTCGTAGATCTTCTCCGTCTTCTAAAAGATTATGGATCCAATCAGGGTAGTAGGCTTCCACAGCATTATCATCTTTACCGTCAATGTTTTTCCTGCCTCCTACCATTTCGAGCAATAACATTCCAAAGCTATAAACATCTGACTTGTAAGACACGTTACCGAAATTCCTGGAGAACACCTCGGGTGCAATGTAACCTATTGTTCCTCGAGCTGTTGTCATGGACACTGCGCTTTGATCCTTGGAGCACATCTTAGATAGACCGAAGTCACAGATTTTCGGATTGAAATTGTGGTCGAGCAAGATGTTGTGAGGTTTGATATCGAAATGAAGGATTCGTTGATCACAGCCTCGATGAAGATATTCGAGTCCTTTGGCCACACCAAGGGCAATACCCTGCAGCTTTTCCCAGCCAAGAAAAAGGGTCTTAGAGTCAGCTGAAGCAATGAACTTTTGCAAGGAACCATTTGGCAGAAACTCATAGACTAGAGCTCGTCTAAATCCATCAGCACAGAAGCCTACCAAGCGAACCACATTAATGTGGTGGATTTTTCCTATTGTTCCGACTTCATTAATAAATTCTTCTCCGTTTCCTTTGGTTTCATTGAGGACTTTAACAGCGACTAGAATTTCATTTGACAGCTTTCCCTTGAACACAGTTCCATAAGACCCTTGGCCCAGTTCTTCCTTGAATTGATTTGTGATCCTCTTGATATCAGCGTAGGAAAATCTTGTGGGCTTGAGAGCTTTGTAATCCTCCATAAACTTTTTTATTCTTATCTGGTTCTCCCTGTCCAATTTGTCTGAGATATAAGCTTCATAGAGTGCCAAAACAACTATTGCAAGCAAACACGAGCTGAGAACTACACCTGCACATAATTCCAACAATTTGAGAGCAGTTTCTCTCAATCTTACTTATGATATTAATATTTAAGCAGGCTAACTTTTACCTGTGGCTACTTGTCCTGTTGATGGCCCTGCATAGAGTACAATTATAATACTATCATCAGTTCAAAAATCTGGACAAAACATCTTTCGATTCAAAACAAATAAATTTCAACTTATAAACTAAATCATATGAACTTCAAACAGAATGAAATTGAAATGAATTCGTCTTTTCTTTTATTGTCGGCATATCGCTTGAGTCCAAGCTTCCTATTCCTATGTAAGAAATTGAATGGATCACGGTTTCATCCAACACATTTTTTTCTTTGAGAAGTGGCTGTTAGTTGAGATGTTATTTCAGCACCTCTTTTGCTTCAAATAATTGACGACAACTTTAAAGTAAGAAACAGAGAATTTAAGAGAAAAGAAAAGGCACAAGGGTTACCCCTGTCTCTGTGTTTAGGGAAGCACAAAGTTTGAGGTTCTGAGGTGTTCATCTTCCACCCACACATCTTCCCTTCTTCCTTACAGCTTCCGCATTCCAATTTTGGTGAAGACCAACGAAATTGAATATCATGATTTTTGTAAAGTATATGTAGCGGAAAGGAAGAAACGTTATACATCTTGGTGCAAGCAAACAGAGAAGGCGACTCATCTATGGGACTGCTAGAATCAAGAGCAACAATTTGATGGCCAGCTTCACTGAGGAAGACCGGGTATTGGTTCGACTCCCATAGGTGAAATGTTCTCGAACAATTGAAAAATGAATAATCCTGAAACGGTGAGTACCAGTGCCGGAAAACAAAACTAAATGGAGAACCGGATAGATTCAGGAACTGAAGCCGTTTCAGAAGGCTGCGAGTCGGGTCATATAAATGAAGCATTTGTGACTGGTAATCAATCTTTGAAACAAATAGCTTCACAGAAACAGGCAGTTCGAGCACTGTTTCATTTTCTGTGGTGCAAGACAGATCAAAGCCAGTACGATAGGCGCAGTGATCGGGATGGATACCTTTAAGTTTGAAGGGGAAACGGATGGATGGTCCATGGCGACCGCATCTTAATTCCCGGCATTCCTGATTGATATCTTTAGATGCTGTGGATGAAATTAACAAGTAAAAGAAGCAAAATAGAGATGGAACCACGTCTTTTATTGAACAGGCCATAAACCTGAATGATTTTCTAAAAGTTAAATAGAAAGTGAGAATCGAAATGGCTAAAGACAACTAGCAAGTCATTTAAGTCTGAAGTTTAATTCATTGTTCTAAGGACTAGGGAGTGATGAAGTTACCCAGTTGCCAGTTGACGGAGCAACGAGTTGGTCTTGTACTCAGATATCAAAGAAATTTGAATGAGTTGAAAAAGAATGACTTGGAAATAAAAGCAAAACCATCCGTGGATGATTCCAACTTCGTGGAAAGATCTCGTAAACTGAATAATGAGCCATTTTCCTTCATGGGAATTGAAGTCAAAATACCACTGCTTTGCAGATCGCTAGTGTCGCCGGTCTGCGGCATTTAATTTCCTAGAAATGAACGGGGTTGGTGAGACTTTAAGTCATTGACCAAGTTGCCTTGATTCTTAGCCAGAAAACAAAAAGCGATTCGTTTTCCTGTGTTTGAATAACCATGCCGAAAAACACACAGCAACTTGCTGTAGTTGGGTAATTACCAGGTCGGCCCTCTTCTTTCCTTCCTCCTCTCTCAGACGTCAGGCTATCCGCAGTCACCATGCATTTGGGGAGATTTGTCTGCACAAAGTTTTCTCTTCTACACCTATTTCTTCTTTGTTGCGGTGCTAAGACACTCCCTTACCAATGCCAAAAACCCTCTTCCTGCGGCCAAATTCTCAACATCTCACACCCTTTTGGATTGAAAGGTGATCCTGGAAACTGCAGTGAGGAACCTCTCTACCAGCTGGAATGCGAGAACGATAACACAGTTTTTTACTCGAAAGCCCTCAAGTACTACGTGCTGGCAATCAATTATCAGGATTCCACGATCCGAGTTGTTGATGCCGGTCTTCTTCAAAGGAACAACTGCTCCTCCCTTCCTTTTCGTTCTTTCAGTTCTTATGATCTCCAGGATGATTTCTTATACCTACGACAAATGGGCATGGCAACAGTTTTATACTTGAGTTGTGAAAATCCAGTTGATTCTTCTCACTATATAGACACTAGGCCTTGTACCCATGGTGTTTATAATCCAGCCAACAGATCCTCAATGGAAAGGCAATATTATTCTTATGTTATGTTGGGGAATCGCAATGTGTCGGAGATTGCAGATCACTGCAGGATAGACATGGTAGTCAAGTCGTCTTCTCCAACAATATACAGTGAAAATCTGTCCTATGCAGACATTCATAACCAGCTTCTCTATGGGTTTCAGCTTGGATACTCTTGGGTCAATCCTGATCTTGACCATTGCGGTTTTCTTTGTAAGTAATTTCGTATCCCAATTCAAGCACTCAGAGAAATAGTCAGATTAAAAGTCAGGGGTCCATTAATTTAAATTAATTTAATTTTTTTTGTTAACAATGATTAAGTTGAGAAACATAAATAAATATTTTGTAATTATTTAAATATTTTTAAAATAAATAAATTAGTTCAAATTGTTTATTTGCCAACAATTCTTGTCTTATATATTGTGCTAATTTAATGCTATTCAAATAATATTCAAAACAAAAAATTGAGAAATATAAATACAAGTGGTCAAGTGGTCTTTGCCATCTGAGGAGATTATGTTAGTGATGGATACCTTAGGTGCATAAAGTTTTTTAATTAAGCAATTACGTACACATTACTTACAATCTTCTCTGCTTTCTAAATGCAGGTATGAGTGGTATTATAACGGCTGGTGAGTATTCTTAATAGCCTTTATATATATTTATCAACATTTTATCTTTCTTTCTTTACTTAGGTACCTTTCTCTAATTACCCAATAAATGGAACATTATATTTGGTCATCTCATGTCTTTTATTTGATCTCATGTTACAGATTTATTTGGCAATGCAGCATCATTGATTGGTAAGACCTTCTATTTAAAGCAAACAAACTCATGCATGTGCATATATATTATTGTTAAAATTGTCTATTGAAGTCCGAAAGAAATAAATAAATCAAAACAAAGTAAGTACATAATTTGAAAGACAAAGCTAAGAAGGAGACAAAGAAAATGAAAACTTTTCATCGTATATATTGATCTTTGGTCTAAAGCACATTTATCTTTGAGATCAGTATCTTGATTACTTTGTTACACATACAGGTTGATGACTTTATGATTGAGTGGAAATGGAAGTAATTAAGCTAGTTTCCGGATCTTATATGTTATGCTTGGTAGATAGAATTTGATTGAATAATATATAATATACCTAATTTATTAGGATTAGTCCTAAGTTAAGGTTAAGCTCTTCCTCTTCCATCTCTTTTAACTTAATTGAGCCCATTTGTATGTTTCTCTTGAAAGTAAATTTATCAACCTGCTCTATAATTTGTTCAGTTTGAATGAATATCTAAAATTAAGCAAATAATAATAAATTAATATCGAGAAGTAAATTTGTCATTTATATTTGTTCTGATCATTGTAAAAACCCCAAGCATATTTGAGCTCTCATGTTATGTAACGTTCCCCTCAAATGGTAATGTTTTACTATATTCAAATGCAGCTCTAATAATAGTTGTTGGAAGATTATGTACGCTGCCATTGGTGGTTGCATTCTTAATATATAAATGGCGTAGAAGACATTTATCAATGTTTGACATGGTGGAAGATTTTCTTCAAAGTCAGAACAATCTCATGCCTATCAAGTACTCATTTTCAGAAATTAAGAAAATGACTAATGGGTTCAAGACTATGCTAGGTGAAGGTGGTTATAGTTTTGTTTACAAAGGAAAGCTTCGAAGCGGCCGTATAGTAGCCGTAAAGATATTGGGCAAGTCCAAATGTAATGGGCAAGAATTCATCAATGAAGTCATTACCATCGGGAGGATTCATCATGCCAATGTAGTTCAACTGATTGGATTTTGTGCGGAAAGGTCTAAGCGTGCTCTTGTATACGAATTCATGGCCAACGGGTCTCTTGAAAAGTATATATTCTCGCAAGAAAGCGGTACCTCTTTGAGTTGCAAGAAAATGTACGAGATTTCTATTGGCGTGGCTCGTGGGATTGAATATCTACATAAAGGTTGTGACATGCAAATCTTACATTTTGATATCAAGCCACACAACATACTTCTGGATGAAAATTTCATTCCAAAAGTGTCAGATTTTGGACTTGCAAAATTATATCCGATAGAAGACAGTATGGTTCCTCACACAGCAGCACGAGGTACAATGGGTTATATGGCTCCTGAGTTATTCTATAAAAACATTGGAGGTATTTCTTATAAAGCTGATGTTTATAGTTTCGGAATGTTGTTAATGGAAATGGTTAGCAAACGAAAGAATTTAAATGCTTTTGCCGAGCATTCAAGTCAAATTTACTTCCCTTCATGGGTTTTTGACCAATTGAGTTTGGGAAAAGAAATTGAAATTGGAGAAATCACAGATGAGGAGAAGGAGATAGTGAAGAAGATGGTGATGGTATCCTTGTGGTGCATACAAATGAAGCCTAGTAATCGTCCTTCCATGAACAAAGTTGTTGAGATGCTAGAAAATGAAGTTTGCTGCTTACAAATGCCTCCAACGCCATTCAATCTGGTGTAAATGGTATCATTAATTTGTTTTGATTTTGTACCGCATATTTATTAGAATGGAATTGAGTAGAATAGATATTCTGTAGTGATAGAATAAGATAGGAATAGAACGTAAAAGGTTATATAATTTGGTTGGTAGAATGGAATAAGGTAAATTTGTTATTATGACTTATTGTAATATTTAGTTAGTAAAAATAATTTTAAAATAAAAAAGTAATTGGGGATAAGAAGACAATAATAACTTTTATTATAATATATGATTATTTATTTCTATGTTATTTTATGTTTTAAATATTAATAATTTATAATTTATTTAAAATATTTTATTTATAATTTAAATATTATTATGATCAAAATTTTAATAATTGTAAAATTTAAAAAATTAATTTTTATAATATATAATTAAAAACTTAAACTCTTTATTATAATAAGATTTATTTTCATAAAAAACAAAAATACTCTTCATATAAATTTAGAAAAATTTATACCAAAAGACAAAATTAAGTAAATTGTTTCCTTTTTAATCATTTAATTTTTATTTTCATTAAAATTTTAAATTTTAATAATTTAATAATTTATTATTAAAGCATTTGTATAAATTATTAAAGTATTGGTATAATTTTTATTTTTTCTCTATTTGTATTTTTCATTTTTTAATTTATATTTTCATTGAATAATTTAAACATTATTATGATTAAAATATTAACATATTAAAAAATTTATTTTAAGTTAAAATATTAATTTTTTAGCTTTGGGTTTGTAATTTTTAAAAGTGAGGACATTTTAATTCAAAATATTTTGGACTCTATTCCCATAGGTGTGGAATAGTTAATATATGGATGACAAGTTTAGTTCGCAATATAGAATAGAATAAAATAATTATTATACAAATTTATTCATGAAATAAAATATGGTAAAAATTATTTTTATAACTCATATTGATGTTTGGTTGGTAGGAATAGTTTTGGAATAGTTAAAGAATAAATAATAAAATGATAAAATTACTCTTTATCATAATTTAGTAAATTAGACAAAATTACTTGTTATTGCAATTAAATAATATTTTTCTTTTTTTAACCTTTTAATTTTATTTTTATTAAAATTTAAAATATTATTAATTTAATAATAAATTATCAATATGATTTTTATTTCAATTTCTTTTTATTTTTTCTGTGTTTGTATTTTCATTTTTTAATCTTTTAATTTTTATTTTCATTAAAAATTTAAATATTAATAATTTATTATTAAATTACTAATATAATTTTTATTTTAATTTATTTTTTATCTACAAATTGTAATTATTTTCAATAAATAGGAACTTTTTGTTTAATAAATTTTTGACTGTATTTCATAGTCATGGAATAATCATTAAGAAGGGGAGGTGGGGAAGGGTTAAATCAAGATTTTGGAGAATAGCCATTCCAAGTAATTGCTTTGCTATTCCCCTTATCAAAGGTGCCATGAGAGGGATGATAATGGACTATTTCTTCTTCCAAAATCAAACCAAACAAATAACAAAAAATTTTGAGATATAGAAGGAAATGACTAGACCAAACAAGCCGGTAATGTTTCATTTTTATCGACAATTTAAAAAATTTGATTTTTTTCTTCCACAATTTTTTCGAGTTTGTTTCGAATTTGTTCATTGTCAACATGCTTTTAGAATTTAATTGGAATTTATCCTGTGATAACTTTAATCTAAATCCTAACAATTGTTAAATATATGAATTTAAAACAAATCCATGAGATTTTTGAATGAAAGCCAAAAATCAATTTTTTTAGATCTCGAATGAAAACGAAATATTTTGAAAAGATTATGGGCTAATGTTACAATTTAGTCTTCCATCTATTTGTCTAAATTTTTAACGTTGTGTATTAAAAATGTACGAGAAACTATTACAATAATTTTTAATGCTTTGTTTCCCAAATTTTCTTGCAAGAAAAAAAATTTAAAGACATTGAAATTCAAAGCTAATATTTAGTAGGACTAGTTTTCAGTACACGTGCAATGTTGTGCAATTAGAACATGAATCATATTATATTACTTTAATTATGTCGATCAAAAATAAAAATTCTAGAGTTTTCTATAGCAATAATCATAAATAAATAAGAGAATAAATATTGGTAAAACTTTTGATTAACGAAAATAAACACATTAGTTCATTATGTTTTTAAATTATTATTTTCAATATTTTTACTATAAATGTTATTAAATTTATTCATTTATAAACAAGAATTTTAATTGTGTTGAATGGTTTTCATTAAAATTATTTTTACTATAAACATTAATAAGATTTATTAAATTTGGAAATAAGAATTCTATTTACATTGCATAATTTTTATGAAAAATATTTTTAATTATAATAATATTAAATAATTTATAAAATAATATTACAAAATTTCAATTATTTATACTTCAAACTTTACTCTTTAAAAACATATATATTTAAGTATAATTATTACCTAAAAATAAATGAAAATACAAATGCTCACATGCAACACCCGTGACAGTAAATACTAGTTACATTAAAATAAAATTATCTTAAATTTTTTTTGTAAGGACGAAAGAGAATTTTAACCTAATTCTTTGAATACATGCATATACAATTAAGTGAAATACTCAAGTATAGGATTATATTAATTTTAACTTAATAATAATAATATTTAGTTGAAGGTTTATTTGTTTCAAAAATAATTGCTTCATTAAAAAAATTTTACAATGTTTAATTAAAATAAAATATATAATATAAGGATTATAAATTAAAATAAAATAGAAGAAATTAAAATTTATATAATATAGGTAAAAGAAATTAAAATAACATATATAATATAAAAAATTATATTAAAAAATGAAAATAAAATATATAAGATTATAATAAGAAATGAAAATAAAATATATGACATTAAAAATATATTTACGAGTCAATATCATATAAAAGTTAATAATAAAAAATATAAATATATTAAACTTATATTTTAATAAATAGAAATAATTTTAAAAATTAATATAACATTTTTAATAAAGTACTTATAAACCAAATGCTACAATGTTATCTTCCTTGCATTTTAATCATTATTTTACTTATATATAAAACATTGTAATATTATTTTCTCTGCAATCATAATACTTGTAATCACATTGTATTATAAAATACCAAACATCACTTTAGGATTTTGGTATATAATTTATGTTTTAAAAAGTACGCATTTTACTGCTTAGGTTGCGTTTGGTATATTATTAAGAATGTGATAATTGAAAATGTGATTGCTAGAAATGTGATTGTTGAAAATATAATTTTGTAGCATTTGGTATAACAAGGGAAAGCAATAATTGTAGGAATTATGATTGTTGAGAGGATTACATTGTAATGTTTGATTTGTAAGCACTTTACTGAGAATATAATATAAATTGACAAAATTACCTTTATTAATAAAAAACATATAAGTTGAATAAATTTATAATTTTTAATATAAAATTTGAGTTTTCAACTTTAAGCAATTAAAATAATAAATAATATTTTAAAAAATAACACAATATTTTTATATTAATTATTTAAATATTAAAATATACAAAATTACTAAATATTTATTTTTACCTTAAACTTATAAAAATTCAAAATAAAAAACTTATCCAAAGAAAAATTTATCGATACATCACATTATTTATTGATAGATAGAACCCGTTGTCAAAAGTTTGAATGTAATCTATCATAGATAAAAACATCTATTGATAGATAAGAACATCTATTAATAGATATATTATTTTAAGCATGCTTGAAGCTTTCTTTCTTTTATAACCGTGGCACCCAAACACCTTTCCTTCTCAAATCTTTTGAATTCTTTAGTAAATTTCTTCGATTTTAAACCGTTTAAATATTTTTTTTCTCAATTTTTAACATCAAAAACATATTTTTTTCAAAATGCTTTCAAATTTCTTGAAAAATTGAAATGGGTTTCATAAAACTAAAGATCTCAATCTCTATAATTATTGAATTTGGTGGTGAAATTGGACCTAAATGTGCTAGTGGCCAGCTACCTTTCCTACGGACAGTGAGAAAAAGGAGGAAAGGCAAGAAAGAAGAAAGAGAATAAGGCAAGAAGGAAAAAGAAGAGTTGGGAGGTTAAGTTGGGAAATAATTTTTTTTTTACTTTCCATTTACAAAGGGAAAGTAACTTTCCCTCCAGGCTCATTACAATTGCATTGCTGAGGGATTACTTTCTCATCCTCAAAACATCAACCAAATACTACAATATATTTTTTTGCAATTTAATTACAAGGAATGTCCCTTACTTGTAGTCTACGCCACGTTAGTATCAAAATAAAAATAAAATCAAAACTCCTGTAGCCAAATATCCAAATTTGGGATATCAGACATATTAATATAAATTGCACCCTTCACAACCACATTATGTTGTTCGAAAATACTCCACTAGTGTCTCAACAATAGTCCTCTTGCTTCATCTTAGAGTGTTATCGAATTCAGGCATTACTTAAAATGTTGTCCGTAACCAAACCATACTCTTATCAATTGTCTTAATCCAAACCGCACTCTTCAAGTTGCAAATAATGTTATCGAATCGAATTGGACATCTTAAGTGCCAACTAGCTAAGGATTTTGGTATATACTTAATTTGATGATTGTAGATAAAGGACGGGATAAAATCTAGTTCCAAGCTTTTACCCAGATTTTTCTCCCCAATTTGATTCTTTATCAAAAAACAATACGGCAATACTGGTTAATTGATGAGGAGGATTAGGGTTGACTTTAGACGAACATGGTAGTTCTAGTAGGATTTAGGGGTTGCAGGAGTTTAGAGAGGATGTAATGTGAGTTCTCTCGAGGAAGGGACAGTTCCAACATAATTGAGGCCCAACATAACTAGGCTCACAACGAACATGCAATGGGGCCCAATATGATCCAAATTATAAAAGAACAAGTTAAGTTCAAAAATAAATAAAAAATGACAATAAATTTAGAACTTTGATTTTTGAAAGAACTTTTGATTTATACTTTCATCTAAAAGCTAAAATGGTCTGCTTCTGTACTTAAAAAACTCTTTTGTAACTGAGCCAAATACCCACAAAACTCCATATATAAAACATATTATTTCATTTTTTTTCTTCTTTATATTTTTTATTCTTAATAAATAACAAAATATACAATTCTAATAGATAAATAATAATTTAGAATAAAAAAATTAAAGTTGTATCCCAAATTGACGAAATATGCTCTTAAATAATTTAATTTTTAATTAATATTGATAAAATCCGACTCCACATGAAAAATATTTACAAGTCCACTTCACAAACTGAATTGAATCAATCTAATATTTGAAGCAATCAACCACAAAATTACTAAAATCCAAATGACACGTGTACAAAATAACCCGAGCCAATACGACGTAATGTAAACAAAAAATGATTACCGAACCGGACCGTCCAATTGGCTTTTGTGGACTTTGCCGCTGCCGCAAAATTCGCTGTAAGTAATAAAGGGAGATTCAGCGTCGAAAGCCTCGTTTATGTTAAAAAAATTAAAAAGAAAAATAAAAGAAGGGGGGAAAGGTCGGGGTCCAACTTTCTTAGCTGCTCTCAGGCTTTTCATATGGATTAAAAACTGCTCTGTTTCTCTTCTCACAAGTTTCAGAAGAGAAGATCTTCGCTCTTCGAAGGATCTCTCTCTCAGATCTCAGTGATTCACAAATGAACTCTACGATCCCGCCGAAGCTTGCTTCAGATCCCAGTCCCATCTCTCAGACCTCCCGTCTTTGATTTAGATCCTCCTCTTTCCCCTTTTCCTTTTTCTCTTCTTTTTTGTCCTATAAAATCTCCAGATCCCCCAGAGTTTCTCTCCCCACTATTTTCGTAAAATGGGTTCCACTTCCATTCGCTTTCTCTTCATTGCTGCCTTTTTCTTCTTCGCTCTCTCTTCCATTTCTTTTGCTCAGGTTTTGTTTCCCTCTTTTTTACTTTGCTTATCTTTTTTTGAAGCTTATTCTTTCAAATTTATGTAAATAATGTAATGGGCTTTTTTTATTTGTCTTTTTATGATTTCTTAGGAGTCTGGACTTGAAGCTGGGAAGGAGGAATCTGGTGGGTCAATTAAAGATCTCGGCCGCCGTGGCATGGTCAGCCTTTTTTTTTTCCTTCCCGTTTTGACTATTGAGATACTTAGAATTAATAGAGGTCATGTGGTTTTGTAATAGTTTATTTTGAGGAGAAACAGTCATTAACTTCTTTTCAGCTGGTTAGTTATTAACCCTTTGGTTTTTGTTTTCGCTGCTTGCTTATTGTTTTCAGAAGCACGTTTTGATACATTATCAAACCATGTATTGTGAGAATTAAAAAATGGACAAAATGTAATTTTTTTGGATAAAAAATGCTTGATTTTACTTTAAAATTGAACAATGATGTTAGAATTGGAATTACATTTTACTTGTTTTTAATCAATTATGGTTCTGTTTTCCAGAAACTGTTTAGGAAATAGAGAGTAAGTAGTAAAAGAAACAAGGAAGCAGAACGTTATTAAAATCACATTAAAGTGCGATATTAGCTCTGCCTTTACATTTAATTTTTAAATTTGCAACCTTCAATGTTATGTAACTTTCTGATGCTTGAAGCTATGTATTTTATGGTTCATTTAAAATGTAATTTGTGTTGGTATTTTGGATTATGTTGATGAATGGACTTTCTGGGTACAGATTGTTGCAAGGAATTTTCAGAATGGTGCTCTAGATGAGAAGGCTGATCTTGATTCCATGGGTCTTAATCTCGGTTTTGATTCAGCTGGTCTTGGCATTTTTGATGCATTCTTCACAAGTTTGTCCATGATACTTATCAGTGAGGTTTGTACATTCAATTTTATTTGTTTGTTACAACTTTACGTTTGACATTGTGAAATGATAATCGTTTTTCACAGATCTTAGTGTGCTTTTCAAGGTAGTTTCGTTTATTGCTAAGAAACGTGTCATCTGCCCAATTTGTTACATACTATTTTGCTTCTTAAATTCATCACGTAGTTTCTATTATTGATTCTGATTAGAGGAAATGCTTAATTGGTGTGCTGTGAATGCAATGATAGATTGGAGATGAGACGTTTATAATAGCAGCTCTAATGGCAATGCGGCACCCAAAATCAATTGTATTATCTGGTGCGCTTACTGCCCTGATTGTTATGACAGTAAGTTGGCTATTTTTTTTTTTGTTTTTATATTTAAAGTCTTTTCTTTGACCTATGAAATGTGTTAGGCCCCTGGTCTTATTTGTTCCTACAGTAGAATGCATTTGCATGGTGTTGTGATGAAATGCTTTTGGCAGAACATATACTTCCCAAGGCATTTTTGCTCATTCTTAATGTTATGAAGGTTTGAATTTTCTTTACTTGTCAATTAGGTACTTTCCACTGGACTAGGTAGGATTGTGCCGAATCTGATATCAAGGAAGCACACCAATAGTGCGGCTACAGGTATATATAACGACTTTCTCTTTTTCATGTACTTTCTTCATGTTTCTATATGATAATTTTTCATATTAGGTTTTGTTGTTCATTTTGTTTTTCGCTAATCACACAGGGATTTCTTTTTCTGACTTCTTTTATGGTCATTCAGTTGTGGATTCTTTGTTGGAGTGTCTTCGTAGTGATTGTGTCATTCCATGAGCATGGTTTTGGATTTGCTAAAACCTATTTGAATTTGGTATTTGGCATATAATTCTCGATTTAAATTCTGGTGTATGCTGGTCAATTCATGTCCTTACATTTTGCCCTTTTATCCTTGGTGCTAGTTTTAGAAGTGAGAATTGCCAATGATTGAGCTTCATGCTGCCAGCGCAATTTGACTGATTTTATTGTTTGGTGCCTTTAGAGTGTAGAAATTAGAAACCTATCTCTTTGATTGGTAAATCCATAAGTTGTAGAAGGGATTATATATTAGTTTCTTTGTCAATAGATGCTACATTTTATACATGCCTTTGGATGGTACACCGAAAGTATAGTTAGAACTAGAATCAGTTATCTCAAGTGTAGAAATATAGACAGTGAAAATTCACTTTCAAATAGTAGAAACTTTGGAAAAGGGTTCCTCGTTAATAGCAAAATAGTTTCTTGGTTGCTTTTGCCGTATGTTATGTTTTTCTATTAAAGTTATCAAATACAAAGTGCAATTTTGCTTTAGAGGCAAAAATGACCTAGGTGCTGTGTTTTTCCCTGATATACAGTTCTCTATGCATTTTTTGGGCTTCGGTTACTTTACATTGCTTGGAGATCAGATTCAAAGGCATCTCAGAAAAAGGAAATTGAAGAAGTATGTCTCTCTGGCTCTCAATTTGAGTTTCACATTTGCTTCTATACATCCATTTTAGCATATTTGGTTACAAGAGATGCTTCTTGCAACATAAAAGAACTGAGACAGATTATATTTTGAGGCAGTTTTAACTGGTTATTCTTGAAAATTTAGTGAGCTGGATGAGGACCCTCCTTTCTCTCTTTTCTACATTGTAAACGGTTGAAAAAGTGCCTTTTCCTTTTCAGGGAAGTGGATAATTTCTTTAAAAGGATCTTGAACTTTTCTAATCCATGTGTAAATGTATGTGGATTCTTGCATATAAATATTCTTTGAATTGCAACCTAGCCGGTATCAAGTAGTTATACTATATTTAAAGAATTGCACCATATAGCATCTGAAGCTCTTTCATATTTTTTCTTTATTGCCAAATTTTCACATCACTTCATACTGAATTTGCTTTTGGTTATCTCACATGTTTAGGTAGAAGAGAAACTTGAGACTGGGCAAGGGAAAACATCTTATCGGCGCATCTTCTCCAGATTTTGTACACCAATATTTTTGGAGGTTTCATTTTGCTTCCTCATTGTCACCCATCTTAATTATATATATGTAGTTGACTTTCACTCATTATTTAAATAATCTATTATCAGTAAGGTATATTTGTTTTTGTTTTTTTCTTTCCTTGCAGTCATTTATTTTAACATTTCTAGCGGAGTGGGGGGATCGAAGTCAGATTGCAACAATTGCTGTAAGATGATTCTACCCTTGACCTTAAGTTATCTCTATGATTCAAATTTGTCTCTTCGTTTGTGATGGTTGGGTTCTTTTACTTGAGAAGAAGTTTGTAAGAAACAACAGCTTACATGTTTTCTTCTCTCAAAATGTAATTCATCCTGTTGCAATAAAAGAATGCATGAATCTCCCTGATCTTAGTCGGTTAGATGAAAAAGTCCTTCTGTTAGCCTAAAACCTAAGGCTGATAGCTTATTAAGAGGAACAGAAAAGACAATTATTTGCAACAGATACTGAAAGGAACCGATAACTCTCATATGAATGATGGTAATATTTATAATCACCACTAAAAATGAGGTTGAAATGATTAAAGATAGATGTTTGAGGGCTGTGGCTGTAATTGCAGCTGTACCATGGCTGGTTTTTGGTATCCCTGAGTGTCCTCCTTAAAACTAATCCAGCCATGTAAAATAGCCTTTTGGCTCTTATCTTATCATTTTCTCGGCAGGTTGGAAGTGGGAGTTATTGTTTGTCTCATGTTTTACATGTTACCACCCTGTATAACATGAATATATTTGTTTTTATGTTTATTTTTGAAACTTTGCTTGAAATTGAGTAAGAATAATTTCACCTAACTGCCTTTTTTGTTCAATGCACCAGCCATAAAGATGAGATTATTGTTGAGTTTGCTTATTTCCCATTCACATATGCATTTGCTCCTTAATAAGGAGATTGGACTTTTTCCCAAGTCTGACATGACTTTTGTAACTGAAGTGTGCTTATATCAATCGTTAAATTTCTTTATGTGTTTGTGTGACACTTATCTGCAACAGTTGAATTTGACCTGGCATCACATTGTTTATTTTCCTTTCATTGACAAATTCGAATTATGATGAATTTGCGTGATTGATATGCAACTGACTTGGGCTTTGTTTATTCAACTATAAAACTGTGGTTGAAAATCTTTCCTTAAGTTAGATCAAATATCAGTTTGAGCTAATAATATTGAGTTGTTAGTTATTGTGGCTGATTGAAACTACAGTTTTGCAACCCAACTACAATGCCAAATTCAGCCTTAGATTTATATGTGTTGGTTTGCCAAAACTCTATGCGTACAGAATTCAATACCAAGTATAACTTCAAATTTTAGAAGTCTTAGTTTTCTAAACAATGGTTTCTGATGCTGCAGCTGGCAACTCATAAAAATGCACTTGGAGTAGCTGTAGGAGCAACATTAGGGCACACCATCTGTACATCATTGGCTGTGGTGGGAGGAAGCATGCTAGCAGCCAAGATTTCGCAACGAACTGTTGCTACAATTGGAGGCTTGCTTTTCCTTGGCTTTTCACTGTCTTCATATTTCTATCCTCCCCTATGATTGTAGGCTAACATGATTCTTTTGGAGCACCAGTGCTTTTCACTTCAATTTTTCCCTTTTGTTTTTCTCTTTGGTTATATGAACACTGAAAAGGGTTATCATGCTAACTGGTCGAACGCGAGATAATTGTGCTTATTCTTTTGTATACGTAACTTAGTTATATATAAGTGCTTTTCTTTGCCTTAGACTTTGCTCTTGCAGATATTGGAAAATGATTTTGAAAGCAAAACGTTATGGTGGCTCATTCTTTATTTTGTTGGTTTAATGCTTTCTCTTCCATTCCGTCATTCACAAAGAGCTGTTACTTAGATCGGCATTCCATTACTTAATATCCCTCGTATGTTCACAAGGAGAAAGAAAAGAGTAAAGGGGCTTCTGAGAGTTTGATTGGTTAAGGGTAAAGGGCAAACCCAATCTTCGCCATGAAAGGAACGAAGCTAAAACTAAATTTGTATGGCTATGTTCATTTGCTGACTTCCAACATCCCCTCTTTGAGCTTCCTTTATCTTTTCTGTTCAACCAGATACCAACAATTACGCCTCCAACAATGCAAACTCTACGACGAGCAGCTGTAATAAAATGTGTTCTAAAATCCCCACCAATCTTCTGTCTCTTAAAGAAAATACCTCGCTCCAATTTTCATCAATGCAAATTCTACCCCCACCAACCATTGGTTTTATCCGCTAATGATTCCCTTCTTCACGCTAAGGCCATAAAAAATGGTTCCTTTCAACACTTAGACGTGGCTAGCCACCTTTTACATCTGTACGGGAAGTCTAAATGTTTAAGCCATGCACGTAAATTGTTTGATGAAATGTCCCAGCGAGATGTACGGACCTGGACAATACTAGTTTCTTCTTTTGCACGTGCTGCTTCTAATGGGATTGTGTTGGATCTTTTCAGGGACATGCAAAATGAGAGTGTTAAACCAAACCAATTCACTTTGTCTAGTGTTTTGAAGTGTTGTTCTAGTTTGAGTGAGCTTAGGATAGGCAAAGGAGTTCACGGTTGGATTTTAAGGAATGGGGTTTTTTTTGATGTTGTTTTGGGGAATTCCCTTCTTGATTTTTATGTCAAATGTGAGGATTTTGGATCTGCCAAATGGTTGTTTGAGTTCATGGAGGAGAGAAATAGTGTGTCTTGGAATATAATGATTGGTGCACATTTGAATGTTGGAGATGTGGATAAGGCTGTTGATATGTTTAGAAGGCTGAGATCTAAGGATGTTGCCAGTTGGAATACAATTATAGATGGTGTAATGCGAAATGGGTCTGAACGAATGGCTTTGGAACTACTGCATGAGATGGTAAAAAATGGAAATGTGCTTGATGAAGTCACTTTTTCTATTTCTTTGGTTTTGGTTTCATCGTTTATGGATATAGAATTAGGGAAACAGATTCATGGCAGGGTGTTGAGATTGGGATTTCATGTTGACGGTTTCATTAGGACTTCACTTATTGATATGTATTGCAAATGTGGGAAAATGGAAATGGCACTGGAAGTTTTCGAGAAAATGGATAGCAATTTTGGGAGGAAAGAAGATTCCATTGAAGAAATTGTTTCTTGGAGTTCAATTGTTTCTGGCTTTGTTCTGAACGGTGAGATTGAAGATGCTTTTAAAACATTTACCTCTATGATTTCTAAAGAAATTGAAGTTGATAGATTTACTGTTACAAGTATTGTTTCTGCTTGTGCTAATTCTGGAGTGTTGGAACTTGGTCGGCAGGTTCATGCCCTTATTCAGAAAATTGGGCATAGAGTAGATGCTCACTTGGGTTCCTCATTAATTGACATGTATAGTAAATGTGGAAGCTTAGATGATGCTCAGATGGTGTTCAAGCAAACTAATGATAAGAATGTTGTGTTGTGGACTTCAATGATATCTAGTTGTGCTTTACATGGGCAAGGGAGGGAGGCTGTCCGGCTATTTGAGTTCATGATGAGTGAGGGAATTAAACCAAATGAGGTAACTTTCATTGGGGTTTTAACTGCATGCAGCCATGCAGGGCTGATTGAAGAAGGTTGTAGATATTTCGGGCTGATGAAAGAAGTTTATGGTATCAAGCCTGGAGTTGACCATTACAGTTGCATGGTTGATTTATATGGGCGAGCTGGTCAGTTAAATGAGACAAAGAATTTTATTCATGAAAATGGTATCGATCACATGAGTGCGGTATGGAGGTCGTTTCTATCTTCTTGTCGACTTCACAGAGATATTAAGATGGCAGAATGGGTTTCTGAAAAGCTACTTCATCTGGAACCTCCTGATGCTGGAACTTATATCTTGCTGTCGAATATCTATGCCACAAAACAAAGATGGGAGGAGGCCGCAGAAGTGAGAAACTTGATGCAAAGCAGAGGGGTTAAAAAGCATCCTGGTCAATCTTGGATCCAGATCAAGAATCAGGTTCACACTTTTGTCATGGGAGATAGATCCCATCCACAAATAGACAGGATTTATGCATATTTGGACAAGCTAATTGGAAGATTGAGGGAAATTGGGTACTCATCTGATACCAAACTTGTGATGCAGGATGTGGAAGAAGAGCAAGGAGAAATGCTACTTGGTTTCCACAGTGAAAAACTTGCCACTGCTTACGGCATCATTAGCATGACATCTCAAAAGCCAATATGGATAATGAAGAACCTTCGAGTTTGCAATGACTGTCATACCTTTATGAAATATACTTCTCAGCTTCTAGATAGGGAAATAATTGTGAGAGATATTCGCCGATTTCATCATTTTAAGAGTGGTTGCTGCTCTTGTGGAGATTACTGGTGATTGAACAGGTCCTTGTCAGTAGTTGTAATTATTTCACTGCTGTAAAGAATCCAGTAGCCTTAACTGGTCAGATTTCCTCAAACAAGCTTCCTGAATGGAAGTTGAAGATTTTGTCAATCCCATGTAGCACAGCCAAGGGGATTAACATGTCATGAATACCCATGTTCAAAACTCTTAGGCTTCTTTTATGATGCTGTATGGATATCCTAAAGTGAACATACAGGTATGTTCTATTTGTCAAAAACTCTTCTTTATCTTTACTCTGTTATCAAATTTATGCATTGATTTAGTTGATTTATTGGAGTTTAAGTACAGCCAACAAAGTTGCATTCACCTAGAAGACATCTGTTAAGGATCTTTACCTCTTTATACCTGTAATGTTTAGCTAAGGTTTTTGTTTTTGTTTTAGATGCAAATTTGCTTTAGTGGTGCTTCTTCGTAGTTGTGTGCAATTGGAATTAGCTTTGAAATAGCACTCATCTGTGACACATATTATGCCTGCAACCTGCAGGTGGTTGCAGGTTTGTAGGATAATATGTATTTCATGACTTCCATTGTTTTCCTGAAAATTAAGAAATATTTTGTGTTTGCTAAAATTTAATGGCCAATGTACCTACAAACTTTACAACATCGTTCTTTTGTCTTCGGTTTCTTCTTCTGAGAGTTGGATCAAGCACTTCATGATTGAGCGGCACTAAATATATACGATTGGGATGTCATTTAGACATGTGCTAATGCACTCATACAATTTACCTTTCCAGCTCTACTGCATTCTATTCTATCCGTATTATCAAATGAGAGTAGTTATCTGATAGATAAATGCTTAACTTATTCTACAAGTTCATCTTAAGGCTGTTCCTATTTGTCTTCATTTTACATTTCTTCCTGACTGCACTTGGGCAACTGATAGAAGCAAGTTGCACTTTACTTCAAGTTTTACCTTCACTTGCTTTTCAGCAAGCCCTTTTTTTTTTTCTTGTGTTTCTGTAAAGCATTTTCTTTGACAAAAATTCTCCTCATTCTGATGTTTATCTGCAGGTGGTGGTTGCACAAATATCTCCCCTTTGCACTAAACCTAATGCTATCTTAACTATTTTTTCATTCATAGATTAATAAGAATGTTATATTTATAATTCATTTATAAATATCGGAATTGTCTTTTACTCCATGTAATATATATTACAACAACAATGTACTAGTCTTAATTCTTTAATATTAATGCACATATTATGTAACATACTGTACATTTTCTTGTGTTAAAGTTCTACCATGTGCTGGTTTACTTCCATTTGATGTGTAATTTTGTTTGGTTTGTCGTTTGGTTGCTTCATTTGATTATAATTGTAAGTTTTAATCCCAAGTTTAAGTCTCATCATATGTGGGTTTATTCTCACTATATATTAATTTTGTTTGATTTATTTGGTTTATTTATTGATTTCTTTGGTGAGTGAATTATGTCGTACATATTGAAAATTATTATGCGAAAAGGACAGCCCAAGTTCTCTATATAACATATAAATATAATTATTATAAAGATTTTTAAAGCAAGAAGAATATCATGGGATTCTGCTGGGTTTCAAACTCAGCAATGAGTAAATGTACTTTACACACAAAAATTGGAAGAACAAGACATATAAATGACAGATTAACAGATCAATCCCTTCTTTGTTTGGTGTTTGATTTGAGGGCAGAATATTGGTCGAGCTTAATTTATAAAGTTATTTGGGCCTAGTTAGGTAGGTGGGTTCAATATCTTCCTATATTTAAATTTGACCATTTCTATTGAACCAATCCACCAACAAAAACCCATATACCAAAATTTAAATAAAATAAAAAAAGAAAAATTCTAGCATTAAACTGCAATTTTTTTTTTGAGTATTTAGGTGTAAAAGTCCAATAAAATTCTCAAAAAATTAATTAATTTTTATTACCCAAAAATTCAATCCTTAATCATTTTATTCTTCTTTAAAATGAAGAAACACCCATTTGGTATCCATCACCAAGAGCTTGGTGTTTTCGACACTAAAGCTCGCTTGTGATGCACTTCTTGAGAGGTAGAGTCCAAATTAAGTAAACAAAAGAGAAAAAATTTCTACAAATAAAAAATTTTGAGGCTGAAAAATTCACAATGGAAAAGAAATACATATTACAAAAATGGTAGCTTCTTGTATAAGAGAGGCAAGTGAGGGTGGAGAAGGAGCCCACTATGGGAGACTTAACACAGTAAAAAGTTTTCTGGGGAAAGTGACAGAAAGTTAGGGATGGGTCCATTTTGGGGTTTGTAGCACCCTAAACATGGAAATTCCACCAACTTTAGCTTAATGCATGTCCAGAAAAGAAAGATGGATACGTTGGGTTAGGCCTGCTTTTAGGCTTAAGATTCAAAACATATTCTGTTAGTATTAATTGATAGACGTCCGAATATACCTATCAGATCAGTTGGTATTTTCAGACATTTCTTTTTCTCTACCAAACTAAACTCGAATGTATCTTGACCTTTTTTATACAATAGAATTATTGTAACTTGATAACAAAGCCATAGCCACCCAATATAACAAAGCAATTACACTTCCATGGGTTGCATTTCCTCAACAACCGATTTACTTTGGGTGTCTCACTTTTCCACTCTCTCACTCACCCTTTTTTGTTTTGTTTTTTCTCTTATTCTATTCCCATCATTAGTTGTTTAATGAAGAAATGAGAGACAGAATGGAAAGATTTGTTATTCTTCCCTTCTCAGTTGGTTGCGTCTCTGAATCAAGTGTGGCTGTAGCTGTGCAGCAGCCTAGAAGATCAAAGCCTGCGGACACCAATCCAACTGCAGCAAGTCTCTTTCTTTGTTTCCTTTTTCTTATTTCTTCTTTCTTAGCATTTGGTTTCTCTTAGTGGAGACTAATTAGGCTTTTGTAGTTGTACTTCTTGTAGAAGCACAACGAGAGGAAGACGAAGAAAGTTTATCGAATGAAAGCATGAAGTATTCATTGAAATTCCTGCCCCTTCCAAAGCCTGACATATCAACTGGGTTTCATAGGCTGTGCAAGAGTTTCAAGACCTTTTCTCAAATATTTGGTAAGTCTAGCCAATATTGTTCTGTGTCACTTGTCATTGCCTTTCTTCTGATGCTAAGACCAAACATGCACGCTAACTATCCTACTCAATTTGATTAATTAGTTATTGCCAGTATTTAATGGATTTAGTAATAAAATTAAGAGCCACTTTCGATAAGTGTTTTACGATTTTGATTAAGTACTAGATAAACTCAAATTTCTACACCATTATTCCGACAAGTTTCAAGGTCTGATGATAAGTTAAGCAACAGCCATGTTCATGCTCGATTGTCATGTATCCCTTTGTGAATATTTTCATCGTGGTTTAACTTTTGAATGACAGTATATTTTCTTGCTCTTAATCACATTCTTATTTTCTCTTTTTTTGGCTATCTGGCTGGTCAGCCTACAAGGAAGACTCGGAGAAAGAAATGGAAATAGGATTCCCAACAGATGTGAAGCATGTGACACACATAGGATTGGATGGCTCTGCATCAAGCAGCCCCAGCATGGGCAGCTGGGAAAATCTTTTATCTCCTCATGAGCTTTTCACTTTCCCCTCTGTTCCTTCCGGACAGTGTGAACTCCCCATGGAAACACAGGCAGCAGCTGCCTCACCTCTTGTTCAAGCCTCTACTTAATTAGACCAAAAAAAAAAAAAAAGCCTGAGAGATCAAGTTTGCTATGCTGGTGAGACTGATTGTCTGCACCAGAATGGATAATAGTGGGTGTTGGTGATGCTAATAGGTATATTTAATTGTCAACAAAAGTTAAAATTGTAATGGGGTTCTCTCCCTTTGTTTGTCTTGTAGTTGTTACAAACGCTTCCATGGTGGGTGTATAAAATTGAAGTGCTAAAATACAATTTCATGGTTTGTAATTATATGGTAATAGAAAATATACTCAGCATTTGGATAAAATACTTTGACTACTTTTAACTTATAAATGTTAATTCCACAATTCCTTCAAATATGGTTTAATCCAAACAAGAATTTATACATAATCATAAAATGATTGACAATCCCAATTTATACATAATCATGAAATGATTGACAATCCCAGGAAGGAAATGGAAATATAACAGTCACACAAGTAAATCAAAGAAAACGTCACTCTTACACAGTCCTAATTATAATCAACTGGGCATCTCAAATCGACAAATTGGACAAAACTTACTCATCCCTAGCCAATGAACAATGCAACGGCCATGGAATAAATGTGAGCAAGGCATCCGTTTGGCTTCAGAACCGATCGAGATATCATCCAAGCAAATTGCACAAGCCATGGGATTTTCAATCACCACCTTCTCCAACCTTCGGATTGCTTCCCTACTCGCAGGCGTTGTCGTAGGCTTATCAATAGGAAATGGCAATTCACCAACCATAACATCAATACTCACACACATCCTCAAAACTTTTCGGTTCTTGTAACAGTCTTTGGTTGACATGCGACCAGCACATTTTGATATTTCAGCGATTATGAAGTCCTCGACCGGTACGTGCATGGAAACAAGCATGTCGCGAATGGCAGAACGAGGATCGCTGCTCATGTAATCGAATTGCACCTCGTGAGTCCTTCGTATAGTTACACTGTCGTAACACTCGATGTCAAGGTCGTCCTCCTCGTCATCGCAATCTTGGTTCGGGTACGTGAAGGAAGCATGAACATCAATGGAGAAAATAGAGCTCTCCAGCAACTCATCTTCAACTCTTGTCTCGTCCACTTCCCATACATGACAATAGTTATCAAAGATATTGCCTGACATAAGGAGGATAGAGAAGAGAATAGGACAGAGAAAACTTGAAGGTGATGGCAAAAGAAAGAGATATTTGAGGTTATCTCTATCATCTTCGTATAAATAGGAGAGTATCCCATTAATATCTCTCCTTCAATTTTTCTTTCTTCTCCTCCAAATTTTATTTCCCATTAAAACAATTCTCCTTCCTAATAAGATTTTTCTTATTAAAGACAAAATTATTTATTTTTAGAAAAAAACCGAATTCGAATCCAACTTTTTCAATTCAAGATGAAAAAATACGGAATTTGGATCTAACTCTTTCAATTCAGGATGCATATTGAATTTTTTTTATATAAAAACAAAAACGCATGATAACATATAATATTATTAAAGCTTAAAAGCAAAAAGAAAATTAATTGATATATGTTGGCCCAAACTTGTTCAGGAAATTTCATGATAATTAAGAAAAACAATATGTAACGTCCCCTAGTCACCTAATAGACTATGGCATCAATTTACCTCAATTTAAGGCTAATATATAGGGTTTGTATTTGAATAGATTGCTCTGTATCAGTAAGTTAAGTGAAATTATTTTGACAATTTTTTAATATAAACAATACTGTATATCTCCTTGATTTTCTCATATTAAGTACTGACAAAATCTTAAAACCTATGTTGGTACACTACCAAAATTAATTAGTAAAAAGTTTAATAATTAAGACAGCAAAAAATACAAAAGGATTATCAGCCAAAATTAAACAAATGGTAAGAATTCAATTATCAGCCAAAATTAAAGTAAATTTATTGTAAAAATAAATAACAAAAATTTAAAAATTGAACAGCATATATAGAGAAGACCAAGGAATTCTTATACAATGGTGCAAACAAAATTATATATACGATCAAAAAAATTTATCTAGAGTCAAATGAGAATAATAATTAATAAATGATCATTGTGTTAGCTTTATAAACATGCTCGTGAAATTAAAAAATTTCATTGTCAGACTTGTAGTTTAATAATCTATAAAATAAAATGTGCCCTAACATAATTCCTCTCTTATATCTTAATCTTACTAATTAGTTAATACTTTATTTGGTTGATTTTATTTATTTTATAAAATTAAAAATTAATAATAAAAATATCAAAACCTAATTAGCTAAAAAAATTATGTTTGGGAAATGCATATTACAAAGAATAACCATATTTGGTTGTAATATCCGAACATTTGACTTATTAGTTGATGTATGTTTTCTTACTTAAAAGAGTAAAGTTCGAATTTTTTTCCTCTTAATATAATAAAAAGTAAAAAAAAAAAACCACACTTCATTGTAATAAATTAATTTTTGGCTGGCTCTTCTCCCACGTATGGTTGAAAAGTCATATGATCATTAGGAACGTTGCACGGGTGCTACATGCAAATTAATCAATAAGATTATAAAATTAGTTAAGGATTGATTTGTTTAACTCTTTTTCTTTAGTAAGATTATATTTACAAGTAAATTTTATAATTATAATTAAACTGTCTTCAATGTGTATATCATAAACGACCTTCAAATTAGTAAACTAGCAGGAAGAATCGACACTATACATCGTAATAGACCAAAGCTGTAAGCAAAAGATATAACAAGTGTTATATCAAGTCTGAATTGTTGCAATGTAAACATCTACTTGAAACGTAAAATATCAAATGTACATACATTGATTTTCAGAAGAGAATTGAAAAGGAGAAAAAACTCTTTACTTGAAGAAGTAAGGAAGGTTTAGGATGTAAAGGAGGAAGTAGGCCCACGTGACACCAGAAATTCCTCCAAAGAAGAATCCTCCAGTGAAACTAGCCCATCCATCTGCTGTTTGCAGCTGGTCTGGCTCCTTCTTCCTCCCAGTCAAGGTTAAAGAAGGTGCGGTGGATGGCTCTCCTTCCTTAAACGATGCAACGCCATACATTGTCAAGCAAATGGTTACTATAACCACAAGACCGGCAGCTGCCAGGCTTCCTGCTCCCCCAGCGACGGGGGTGTTCCTCCAAGGTCCACCCTTAACAAATGGTCCTACAAGGAGGAATCCATGGGCCAGACATACCTCAATTCCCCTCAGAAGTGGGCTCACTGCTGTCCTGTAAGCTGGGAGGTTGGAGAGGTACCAAGCGATCAATGGGCTTGAAGTGATTGGGGTTTCTAGGCTCCCAATAAATGGGTCACCATTGATGGGCTGAATCACTTGGAAAGTTGGCTGCAAAAACCTGACCAAGCCACATTTAGTCTTAAGCTTTCTTCCCATAAGCAAACAAATTTAATAAAATATAGTCGAAGGGCCTTCCAAGTGGACAATATTGCTTGTGACAAAGAAACCGTTGTCTCTAAACTATCATGCCACATCTCTTCCCATCCACATTTTCGAAATCTCGGGAAAATCTTATGGGCGAGTCAATTTACTTGTTGAGCACTTAAGCATGGTGCATGCCTTCTCAGCCAATTGGTTCATATGACATGGTATAAGTCATAGTCAATAAACTTGAGCATTGACCTTACTTTTCATTAGAGACAAGCATCTTTTTTTCAAGAAATAATAAAAAGAAGAAGATGAAAATTTTGAGGTCAAAATCCTCCTCCATTAAAGGTATATGCTTTGTACTGAGAAAGAGAGTGGGTGAGTGGTGTGTGGGGTTAGTGAAGTGAAATAGAAAAAAGATTAAGTTGCCTTGGGGCCTTTACGTATTCAATGGCCACCCACATGCTTAATGCTTGTACACCTAGCTTGACTTCTTACTTTCCAGCACATTTTGCCCAAAGAAATGGAATTCGGAGGCCGCCAAATTGCCCATCTGTCTAGCATCTTGGTTTTGAATAAACTGCTCTTGCTTATTGTTATCATTACCCTTTACTGATCTTGTCTCTCAGTTGGTCAAATGACTGCAAAGACTGCATAATCATTTTTCCACTGTCCCTTTTATATAAGGGTTATTGCTTTATTATTGGTTAACCTGGTTTCAAAAATGATACACTTCGAATTCGTTATGAATATGACATCGACTTCATGGAATTCGAAGGGACTCCTAAGGTTCTGGGTAAGGCCAACCAAAGCTTCTCTTTTGTTTTTTCAATGGTTAAGACAACTCATGCCTTGAAATTTTTAGATTATATATATGTCCAATTATATGGGCACCATGTGTAAGTCAATTTATTCTAATTATTAAGTAAAATCCCAACAAAAAAGATAAAAAACAAAATTGCATTATTGTTACTTTGAAAGTGGCTAGACATAGCGGAAAGAGTCGTCTGAAATCAAATGGGATAACTTGAGCATTGCAAAGTCTAAGGGGAATTATCCATTATGGATGGGAGACCATACTTGACTATTTCCCATTATCTTGTGGTCCATATTTGTTCTTTAAACCTAAGAGGGTTAAAATTTCCCATTAGTATACTGTACTATTCCTAAATTTCAAAATTCAAATAACTTTTCAAAACACACACACACATACACATATAATATATATATATTCAAATTCCTAAATAGGTTAACATTCACACAACTTTTCAGATTGGACGGCTCTGATGGTGAAGGAAGATTGCCTCGTAGAAGGCCAGACTCTAAGGGGGGAGGCAAAGAGACCCTTGGGTGAGACCAATGCACTTGAAATAGGTGAAGTGAAGCTTGACTTTAGATGGCTAGCGATGGAGGAAGCAGCTGCCATGGCTTTGCTTTCAAACAAGGTAAAAAGATTGGTAGCAACAATGGAAGGAGGGAAGAGGCGATATAAGGTTTTTGAGAGGCTAAGTGCAGTCCATGAATGAGATGGTGTTTAATGGCTATGTGGCCTGTGGCTCTTGATGCACAGTCTTTTCTTTGGACCAAATGCTACCAACATCTTGTCTCTTATCCAAGCTTTTGTTTGCTTTGTGTATTCACAATTTATCTCCTGTTATTGCAACATTGATAATCAGTTCTCATTGCTTATCAAAAACTGAAAAAATTAGTTCTTGATTTGTTTTTCGATTGGATTATAATTCTCCTCAAAGGCCAAGGGTGTACATTGCATAAAAATTTTGAAAGATTGACCAATAGTTGATTACACAAAATGTACTTGGTCAATTTAATTCAATTGATTTGATAAATTATAAATTTTACGTTATGTAAAACTTGTAAAATAACACTCAAAGTCACATATGGCTGTCTAAATTTTTAAAAAGGTATCAAGTTAACATGATACCAATTCAACTACCACCATTATATTAGTTTGATTAAATGAATAATTTAAGGTATAGCATCTTTATGGGTTATTACATAATATCATTGGTGTATGTTTGCCTAGCCTAGATTAGGTCACTAGTAGGGCTCACACCCTCTGTCAGAGAATGTCTCATCTGTAACAAAAAATTTTGTCTACCATACCCCAAAATTGGTCACTAAATAATAATAATAAAAAAAGAAATTTCCCTCACAAATTAACACCCTACTCCCTTGAAACCGAAAGAAAGGCCTCGTTTTTGGATGTCTAGTTTGTTGGAATAATTACTTTAATTTCTAACTTATTAACTAACTTAGTAATACAACAACCAATGCTTGACCCTATTTGCCTTAGCAATGTAACATCCCTCCGCCCCAAACATCCTCATTTGTACTGAAAACACAAACCCTAACTTATTAATATGTTTAACTAAACAAGTGAAAAGAGTTCTTTTTTTTTTTCCTAATATGTTTTAAATACAAAACATCATCATTGGGAAGGACAAGATTACTTGTTTCCCAAATTAACTTTATTATTAGAATAAGGTAATTTGTCCAACTTAATTCCACGTCGACATGCATGATTAGTAATTATTGCCAAGCCAAGGAACGAAGGGAAGGTGTCCTGAGGAAGGCTAAGACTAGGGTCGGTGTCTGATTAATTATTTGGTATTGTTTTTATAATTTTGTGTCACATTTTTTAATTTTATAGTATTAATAAAAAATTTTAATTCCTAAAACCTAAACCCTAACTCTAAATCTTAATAACAAAAATAAATAACCTAATAGCAAGTATCATGTTAATATTAAAAACAAGTAGCACAAAATTTCAAGAAAATACTAAAAAGAAACATCAAATGAAGTAAAAAAAGGAAAAATTGTTCCCAAGGAGGCATGACATCATCTCTCTTTGTAAACAAAGTTTACATTTCCTCCCAAATAGAGAGAAAATTTTCCTTCTCATGTGAAGGGTAGGTAATCATCAGTCAAGAAATAAAAATGCACAAGGAGACTTTCCTTTTGTTCTTACTAGCAATTAATTTCTTTTTTTTTTCTTAATAACTTTTCAGTCTTGCTTGATAGCTCCACGGATGAATATCACATAAAGGCGTGGGCGGCTGGGAAAAGAGAAAACGAATGAAGCAGAAAACAAAGAGATAAGTGAGAAGTCAAGGGCTCATCATGTGGCATCTGATATATAGGCTTACCCCATCTTGGGAAATAATAAAAATATTTTAGTGCCTTATAAGGTCAAAGAATTCAGTCTCCTACCAAATGTGAATAGAGAAGTATTGAGTTTGATTACTTCCACAACCATGAAGGCAAATAATCCCATCAAAAGAGGAAGACAATATGTAATATATACATAAAATAAGGTTAATTGAGATTGAGTTACTGTTGGTAGTTTATATTATTAATTAGTTATGCAATTTTAAAAAGTTATTATATATTGGATATCGAAGAACTTATTTTTTTAATATTATTTAGGCTCAAAACAACTATTCTACCTATTTCGTTTGTAGATTTAGCCAAATAATATATGTCAATAAGGCAATGAAAAAAGTCACCATTGAATGTCTAGAGTTTTTATTTTTTTTTTTGGTAAATAAATGTCTAGAGTTATAAAATAAATTGCTAAAGATCGGTTGATTATTTCAAAATATTAAACTGTTACAAGAGCTGACCTAACATTTCTATTTAAATTTGAGTGTTGCACAGTCTTATGTACAAGCGAAGATGAATAAATACCTTTGTATAACGTAGCCTTTTAAGTGTTGAATAACTATAGGCTTGAGAAAACTTTAAAGGACGTTGGATATAACACAATCACAAAAACAGTGAAAGTGAAAAAAATTAATTTGAAGGGAAATAATAGATTAACGTCTTTACGTTAATATATTAATGAGTATATATCAAGTTTAGGAAATTATAAGTCTTTAAATATAATATTAATTATTTTTACTTATTATTAATTAATTTTAAATTAAATTATGGTAACAAATTGTACCATAATAAAATATTTATTTACAATATATATATTGATAATAAGTGCATATCATTTCTTGCACCAATTGATTGATCATTCACTTTTGATATTGCTGATAGAGAAGATGCTATGTTGGTGCAAATGGGATTTAGTTGAAATTCAATAAAAAAAAATGACTTCAAAACGTATATTTAATAAATGTTATTTAAATATAAAATGATGACTTTTCTCTAAAAAGTCATTAGTTGATCTAAATTAATGGGTGAAGATTAGAGGTTTTTATGCAACTATACTCTAACTTTAAGCGCCAACCTTTGAGAACAAAAAGTAGGATGAATTTCTTCCTTCTTTTGTTTTGGCGTCATCCTTTAAGATTTATTTCAGCCACACCATTCAATATGCAAAAAGAAATTATGTAAATAGCTTAGGCATACAATAAAATCAAATTCTAACTGTCTTACATTTTCAAAAGTAGACCCTTAGACACAATCAAGAATTGAAAACTTGTATGGCCTTAGAATCTACTTTTTGCAATAAGTAGATTATAAGGAATTTAGATAGGATCTCAAGTGTTTATATTTATTTTCTGAATTTTTATTCAAAACATAACAGTTCTCTTATTGTTGATTTTTTATTCTTATCTTGTTTGTTTGGTGTGTGAAAAAGGTTGATAGGAAATACTTTATATAGAGTTCTTAGTGTCTCTTTTTAAGGATACAACCTTTTCATCAAGGTACTTGTAAGTCTTAAATACGCATATACATATTGTAAGATATAATTTTTAAATAAAGGTATTGTTCCAACAATTATTTATGAAAAAATAACTTTTCATTCTCTAAAACATAATCTCGATTTATAAAATGTGAAAAATAAAATGACTCAAAAGAATGGAGTCAGAAAAATCCTACTCTTCATTAACAAGATAAAGACATACACACACACACATGGCTTGCTTGGAGTACAAATAAAGTAAATAATATAAAAGAAAGTTTTCTAATCTTCTACTTCCTTGGAGTGCAAACAAAGAAAAAGATTAATAAAGAAAGACTATATAAAAGAATAAACCTCATAAATTGGAGATGAGACAAAGTTAGAACCAATTAGGTTAGACGAGGAGGCTATTGTGGCTAATGAATCAGATCTAATTGACTCTAACATAGCACTGGCAGGTGAAAAGGACTCATGCAGATTGGTGAATGAGGTGGACCTAGTTGGAGTAGACTCATGTGTAATAGCTTGTGACATGGGTTTGTCTATTGCAAGCCTATGGTTATGAAATGTAGGTTCAATTGTGGTTGTAGTTAGGTTGATGCTTGTAGATGACTCATTAAGCCTAAGTTCAGTGGCATTGGGCACTACATGGTTGGATGGATTATCCAATTTAGTAGTCCAACCCAAATCAATTGACCATACAGATGTTATTGCCGACGAATCTGCAAATGAAAAAAATGTCTTCTAAAAATTGAACATCCCGCGAAATATAAATCTTCTTACTTTCAAGGTCATAAATTCTATATCCTTTTTACCCACTAGAATACCCAGCAAAATCACTTGGTTTAGCATGTGGAGGAAACTTGTCACATGGCTTGCTAATTATATGCCCATAACAAAGACATCCAAAGCTTATCAAATAATCATGTGTGGGACTTATTCTAAGTAAAACCTCATATGGAATTTTATTTTGTAAAATAGTGAGTGGCATGCAGTTGATCAACTATGCAGTAATAAGAACCCATTCACCCCAAAACGAAATAAGAAGATGAGTTTGAAATCTTAATGCTCATGCAACTTTTAAAAGATGCTTATGCTTTCACTCAAGAACTCCATTTTGTTGCGGTGCATCTGTAGAGTTAAATTGGCATTCCATGCCATGATCAATAATGAGTCATTAAATGATGTGAGTAAATTCTAAGCCATTATTTATTTGTAGAATTTTAACTCGCAAGTTAAATTGTGTGTAAACCTAATTAAAAAATTATGATAGATACGTACTGGTTTCTAACTTGTATTTCATAAGGAAAACCCATGTTGCTTGATTGAAATCATCCATTATAATTAGAAAATAGTGAGATCCAAAAAATGATTTTGTTTTGTATGGGCCTCAAATATCACAGTGTCTTAAGTCAAAGGCATGCATAGTCTTATATGTACTTATGGGAAAAGATAATCACATTTGTTTTGCCTTACAACAAACATCACAAAATAAAGTCTTATAGCAATCAAAAGAAATAGATAAATTAGGAACAAAAGGAATGCGATTTACTAGTAGATGCCCCAAGTGTCGATGCCATAAACTTGCATTAACCGAATTGCTAGCTATCAATGCCCTCTCCCCTCTTATCGGCACCAAGTAATAAAGAACATTTCGTTCTCTACCCACTCCAATCGGCTTCCTAAATGGTAAGTCCTGAATCACAAAAAAAATCCAACCAAAAGGTTATCGTACAATGTAAATCATGTGTCAATTTACTAATAGACAATAAATTGAAACAAGAATCAAGGACCCGAAGGACTCATTCAAGGATTATTCTTTTTCCAAGGGTAACTTGGCCCAAAGCATGAACCTTTATTGTTTCATTATTAGGAATTTGTACCAGTGGTATATCAAATCGAGATGCCACATTTGATAAAGAGTTTATATTATGGGTTATATGATTTGTGGTATTTACAACCCATTCATCATTTCTCTTACTAGAAAAGTTGGAGGTTGCCATGTTTGCAGATGGGTTGCGTGTTGATGCTCTATGACTACCTAGTAAAGCTAATAACTGTTTATGTTGCGTAAAAGTCAAACTTGGGATAGGCGATCCAACTCCATCCATAGTGGTGGCACAAGTAGCTCCTGAAGACATGTTTGTCGCTATGCTATTGTCCCATTGATTCTTAGGGAGAGTGATTGATCACTATTAGTTTGTTTTCAGCTCCTCTTTCCAAATTTACACCAATCTGGATAACCAATCACTTTGAAACAATGTTCATTATTATGGTTTGTCTTCCAACAATGGATACAGGATGGAAATCGGGGATGGCTCTCGTCATCATTTTTCTTTTGTCACAAATCATTTTCTTTAGGCAATAGGGCAGTAGCTTCAATGATGGGTGCATAAGTTGTAGCAACCAAACGTTGTTTCTTTTCCTGTGCTGCAATAGCGTAAGCTCTTTCAAGATTTGACAATGGGTTAACACTTAATATTTGTGATCATAGAATTAAATATACTTCATCAAGTCCCATAAAAAAATCAAAAACATTTTCTTCCTCATGCATAGATTGCATCCTTTTTGTCACACCATAAGTACATCCATATTTGCATGACGATATTAGATCCAGATCCCGTAACTTGCTTCAAATGGTTTTTAATTTACCATAATTACACAAGATCAAGGATTTCTGTTGTTGTAAAAGAGATATGGTGCATTTCAACTTGCAGACTCTCAGGGTAATTCCTTGAGTAAATCTTTCTTCCAAATCTACCATATTTCTTTTGTAGTTTCAACATGAGCAGCACTACCTTAATGCTCTTTAGCTAGTGCATTCGTAAGCCATGAAAGAATTACTGCATTGCATTGTATATATGGTTGCAAATCCAGAGAATCAACATCTAATTTTTCTATCGTTCCATCCACAAATGTTGCTTTGCTTTTAGAATAGAATGCGTTCATAAAGCTACGCCTTAACGTGAAATAATTATCTTCACTTTCACTGAGAGGGTGCGTCACAAAAATCAAACCTAGATGATTAGACAAAGACAAGTAGTATGGAGAAGTGACGTCAATGACCCTGCTTTGATTAGCACTCGCAATCACCATCAATTCTTCAGTACTCTTACCTTTGTAATTATTTACATCATCTCCTGCTATTTAAAAAAAAATCAAGATTTCGTAAGCCACTTTGATATCATGAAAAATAAAATGATTTAAAAGAATGGAGCCAAGCTTATATATATATATACACACACATATATATATATATAACAATATAAAAATATATATATATACATGGCTTGTTTGGAATGCAAATAAAGGAAATAATATAAAAAAAAATTTTAATCTTATACTTCCTTGTAGTGCAAGTAAACAAAAAGATTAATAAGGAAAGGCTATATAAAAGAATAAATCTCTTAAATAAAAAATCCTCCAATAATTTAAAAATATAACTTTTCAAATCAAAACTTTTAAATAATAATATATTTTAATTATTTTATAACTTTTAAATTTAAAAATATTTTTTTAAATATCACTTTACGTATAAAAAATCACATTCGATCTAATAGTCAATCTAAGTCACACCATATGACATAATTTTTTCAATTGATATGAATTTTAAATAGTCACAACATTTCATATAAAAAAACATAATATTTTATTTATAATTTTTCATATAAAAAGATATAATTTTAAAAATACACTAGCACAGTTGCTGCACCTTTGATTTTAATTCTGCAATATCAATGACTAAATATAATTTTATGAACGAAAGCGACATGATTGATTTGCTGACCCTTTCCACAATGAAAACAAGTACCCTCACCTTAATCTTCTGGAAGAGGCACCTAAATTCTGGCATAGAAAAGTCTGATTTGACAAACCCGAAAGCTCTTTCGACCAAATCTTCCTTCAGTTTTTGATTAGTGTTGATTATTTTTTAATCATTTTTCAAGGAAAACTCTATTTCTTTGGGGAGACAAATTTCGTTTCGCCGTTAATTATATTGTGGCTTTCGTTTTTTGAGTTTCACTATTTTAAAAGTAAAATCAAATAGTGAGCGAAAACAAATATTTGTCAAAGGGATATGAGCAAAGACAGAAAAAGCCATGAATCTGATATCCCATAAAAGTCAAGCCTAAATTAATTATACTTTTGCCACACCTATAAATTACTCAAAACAAATATTTTTATATTTTTATAAAAACAAAGTCCTTTTTAATTAATTATATATTTAACATTTGAATTATTGTAAAATTATTGCCTTGGTATCGGAAGAAAAAAATTTGTTATTTAGGTACTTGAAATATACTTTTGTCAATCAATTTGAACATTTAATTAATTTGGTTAGTTGTGCCTAAACACAATCAATAAATGGTGCAAGCTTGGGATGTTATGCGTACAGAACATTAGAGATCGAGACAGGAGCTTGCAGTAAGCTGGTTGAGACCGAATTCAAATTTTGTTAAATTAAATGTGGATGGCAGTGTTAAGAGACAATCGAATTTAACTACAATAAGAGGCTTGATCAGTGATGTAAATGGGCATTGGTTAACTGGTTTTTCTTCTAAACTTGGCATATCTTTCTCTCTTACAATTGAATTATGAGCCATTCATCAAGGTTATTTACTATGTTGGAATAAGGAATATAGAAGAGTACAAGTTGAGTCACACTCCCTACTTGCTATTCAAAAAGTTTCAAGCATAGATGCTGCTCTACACTTGGATCTTAATGGCCACTTGATATGAAAAATCAAGAAATTATTTTTGAGATATTGAGAATGTTTTATTTCTCACATTCATCATAAAACCAATTAATGTATCAATTGGATGGCAACACATTAAGAAAACTTTAATTTATGTTTAAATACATCTATATCTCTTCCATTGGAGATTTCATTTTATCTTCTAGCAGATGCTTTAGGAATAGTTTAGATTAGATTTATGTAAATAGTGTTACATGTCTAAAAAAATTATTTGATTTTTGACATCAATCTACCTAAAGTTAAGTAAATCTGGCTTGTGTCGTTTGAATTATTCAGGTTGGATTCCTTATCTATTTTCTTCCCGAAGTGCTAAGCGTCTAGTTATCCCCTCCTCAAGGTGCTTAGCCGAGAATTGGATCAAGTCGAGTTTATTTTGATATTATTTATTAAGAAATTATTTTTTTTAAAATTAATTTATGAGATGTACAATGTAATTATTGATAAATCACTTAAAATTCCCCTATTTTCTTGATATGAGATTTTTAAAGCCTTCTCTTACTTGCTTTCCCTTTCTCACTCCCATAATTCTCTATTTGATATATATTTTTTAATTTTTTAACTTTATTTGTAATTTAAAAATAAAAAAATTAGACAAATTTTAAAATGGAAGGAAAAAAGAGATGTGGTTTTTTTTATATATGACAAGTATTTTGATTAGGTGTTTTTTGACATATCATACATTTGACTGAAAACGTTAGGTACCTAATTACAAAAAATTTTTCAAGTACGAAATGTATACTTTCATTATAATCTGAGAGCCAAATTAACTATTTTTTTCCTTTGCTTTCTATTTTTTCTGCATAACAACAAAAAAAAGAAAAAAGCACGCCTTAAATAAAAAAAAAAAAGAAAACAAGTTGGCTTTAGTAATATCCTGCTTAAATTAGCACTTCATTTTCTTCAAATTTGAAAATATTAAGCTAAAAGATTTTCTAGAAAATAGTCAAAATAGAAGTGGGATTCTTCTAGGTTTCAGTTTAATAACTCAAAAGCCCAATTTTAGGGAGGATCTCGGTGACAAATTAGAGTGTTTTTTCCCACTTATTTTATCTCTTATGAATAATGGATTAAAAAATTTTTTTTTTGAATTATTATTTTATGCATTAAAGATAGACTTTTAAAATCTTCAAGTAAAATTAGATAATTATCATATGTTAATTTTTAATTTTTTATATAAATATTTAAATAAGACACGTATCAATCCTCTAATCTCAATAGTAAAATTTAAAATCTTTAAAGGGATTATAGGATAATATTTTAATAATTTTGTCTCATATTCTCTAATTTAAAAATTCTGTTACTTTAATTATCCAAAATTAAAGAATTCTCCCACTGTAAATAATTTTTATCAAATTATAAAGAAAATTAAAAAAAAGAGGAGATATTACCACATGTGAGAATTAAAGAACATTCAAAGAACGTTCACAAAATCCAAATCCTAGTCCACGTGGGAGTCCGGAAGACCACTTCCAAATCGACTCACTTTCGATAGCTTTTAAGCCGCCGCTGTTTTTCCACTTTTACCCCTACTTCTTATCAAAAGGCATAACGTTTTGTTTCTAACCTCTTGGTCAAATTAATTTGTTAAAAAAATAAAT
>NW_018397259.1:4274759-4295401 GCF_002168275.2 Theobroma umbraticum | reverse complement strand
GGGCCAAATCCCCTCAATATAAACCCCCCAGACAGACGATTCCCTCTGGGAAAGGCAGTTTCGTTAAGTAGATAGATGGAACTACTAGAATCCTAACCGACAACGAACACGTCGTCGTTTTCAGGCTTAAAAGAAGTTTAAACCGAAACCATCTCTAGAAAACCATTAACCATACCAGGCTGTTCTTCGTTTTCCAGAAGTATATGATCGCTGCATTCTAGTTGTTGGTTTTCTTATTTCTGTTTTTTCGAAAGAGTTTGAAAGCAAGGGCGAGGGGAGGGGAGATGGGGTTCATTATAGAAGGAGAAGAAGGGAACGACGCCCTACTGGAGCCGCCGGCTAATTTTTCGATGGTTGAAGAAGGCATTTACAGATCTAGTTTCCCTCAACCCTGCAATTTCGCCTTCTTAGAAACATTAAATCTTCGATCCATCATGTAAGTTCTTCCTGTTTCTTTTTTTTTTTTTTTTTTTTTTCTTTTTGGCAGTATTAATGAAACGAATGAAGTCTTTTTGTTTTTGTGTCGCATTGATAATGGGGTTTTTTTCCCTCTTATTTTTGCACTTTTTGGTGGTTTTTTTTCTTTTTGTGGTTAATGCTATTGGTTTCTGAACAATTAAGAACAAAAAAAAATTTTCTTTTTGATTAAATCTCAGTTTTTTTGTTCTTTTTCTTTTCGCTGTTTGGTTGTTGAGAAAATTGAGAGGTGAAGAGAAGAAAGAACATAAAAAATGATAATAAAGAAAGGTTGAATGGGTTAATTTTTAACATGCATGTTTTATCTTGTGTTCTGAAAATGGAGGAAATTAACCTTTGACGAGAGAATTCTGAATATGCCATTTTCAGTTGGAAAATAACTTCTTTTTTTTTCTGAAACTTGAGCAGATATTTGTGTACAGAGCCATATCCAGAAGAAAATTTGGAGTTTCTTCGATCTCATAATATCCGGCTTTTCCAATTCGGAATTGAAGGGAAAACGGTATTTCCCTCTACGCTTTCTTTTCTGCTTTCATGGCAATTTGCAGACGTTTTATAAATTAATTATATATATATTTAATATTTTGATCAGTGTTATACAGTTATTGAATTTGATTAGTTTGCGTCATTGAATAATTGATCACTTAGTTAAAATTAGTTGCCGGTCTAATAAAGCTTTGTTTTGAAGAATTTTAAATATTTCACAAGATTTTTGGGTCACTGATTGGTGAAGGATTTAAGTGCAGAGTTAGACTATCCAGCGTGTGGAAATTTGGTCGAGAATATATTAATTGTTTAATTCTTGGTCTTATTAGGTGATAGCAATTTCAACAAATTGCTGGTCAACAAGAATGTTCAATGTTGAAAATTGATAAATCATTAATGATTCAAGAAAGTCAATTTTATCTTATCTTAAAATTGATTGAAATTTATTGCCAAGTGTGGATGTGATATTTCTGTTGTTAATGGTACTTTTGGTTCCCTATAGAGAATTGGGGTTCTGTTTTTGCTGATGTTTTTGTTTATAATCCTTTGTGTTCACAGGAGCCTTCTGTTGCTACTCTCAAGGATTCCATCAGGGGTGCTCTCAAGATCCTAATTGGTACTGAATTCATAAACCATGGAATTCTTGTCTTTCGGTTTCACTTCTTTGTTCCTTACCAGCATGTTTGACTCTTATGGTTTTCTAAGAGTCTTGTTTGGTTGTTTACAGATGTGAGAAATCATCCTGTTTTGATCCATTGCAAACGTGGAAAGGTAATAGTCCAAATGCAGCTACTACTCGTGCTTACTTCCCTGTGTAAAGTTAGCTTAGCTGAGTGAACTGAATTCATAATGGGTGTTTGCTTGTCAATATTAGGCATGTGTGATACATGTGAGTTGTCAGGCATGAGTTTCCGTTAAAAGTTTAGCTTGGCTGATAAGAAACACCTATACCTGATCAATTTGCATGTGGAAACAACAGTATGGGTTTTTGTGCATTGTTTGGTTGGTTTGTTGAAAGAGTAAAGATAAAGGAAAAATAAGTTTTATTTGGATTTGAAGCTCATTTGTGCCCTTAGTTTATAATAATAGATGAGTACCTTAACGGGTTTAATACTGAAATTTGTTTGAAGGGACATTGTAGGATTGGTTTTTCTTGTTTACATTGTTATTTCTGTATATATCTTTTTTGTTTGTAAATTATGGCAGTTTTGACCCTTTTTCTTTTACTGAATGCAGCACCGCACAGGTAGCCTTGTTGGTTGCTTGAGGAAATTTCAGAATTGGTGCTTGTCATCTGTATTTGAGGAGTATCAACGTTTTGCTGGCATCAAATCCAGGACTACAGATTTGAGATTTATAGAAACATTTGATATCATAAGCCTCAGGCAGTGCCTTCACAGCGTCATTTATCAGTACCATGGATACGGTGCAAAGAAGAGGAGGTTGCTTTACAGAGAAGAGACTGTACAGAAGCCCCAAATAACCTCGGTTTAAACAAATCCACACATTGGTTATACTCTGGAGTTCAAACAGTGGTTGCTTAATGTCAGTTTTGCAGTTGCTCATATACGACTTTTAAAAAAAATTGTGTAAAGTACTTTTCGCTTCCGCCTTCTCTCTTTCAATTTTAGTTCATACAGAGGAGAAGTAATTTTGCAACTGTAGTTCTATTCCACCATAAGAACAATTTGCATTTCATTGAAATTTTTACAGGGAGGATCAATCAAGAATTTTTACTCTCTCTCTCTCTGTGAATGTGTTTCAGTCTGCACTGTCTTTACAGTGAAGTGTTGGGATAGCATTCTTTGTTTATTGATTCATGGGCAACCAACATCTACCATGGACAAGATCTGTATAAATTACGTAATATACATACATTTATTTATTTATTTATAAAGATACAATCTTTGTTTCAAATTGAACGTTCATGTTTTAGTTTGGGATTAGAGGTGCCATGGTAGTGGTGAGATTAGCAGCAATGAGGTTGTGAAAATTGTATTCTCCTTTTCCATTGTTTCTTTACAAAAATGGAGGGCTCTGTTCGTCATGGACAAACTTTCCCTCCATCTCGTGTCAGTGGTGGAATTTTCCCCATCATGTAGATGTAGGTGACATGAATGTGTTACTTTGTGAAGTTAACTAATGTCATGTTATGAAAACTGTTTAGAAAACAATAAAAATAAATTTAAGAGAAATCGAGCAAATGAAAAATTATAAAAATTTACATGATTTGATCTCTTCTCCTCGATATATGAAATAATTTTTCAAGTATTAAGAAATTAAAATACAATAATTCTTTTCTCTATAATTTCTCAAACAAACTCAAAACACTCTTTGTACACCTTCTCTCAATGACCTCACAAGAACACATTAATCCACACCACCTTTAAGTGCAAAAGATAGATAATTCCTCTAGGACTCTCAAAAATAGTATTTCACTAGAGATTCACTTTTATAATATAAAAATTTTAAATAAAATAAGATTAATATTTAATATGGGACACAAAAATTAAATCTGTATAACTACGGATAATATTATACACAAACAAGAATTGTAATCAAATAAGATTTTGAATTACAATCAACCCAAAACAAATCTCCACCTATGATTTGATTTTAAACTCTTTAAACTTCTTCTATCAATTTCACCTAATTACAACTCTCCAATTCCGCTACTTTCCAACAGTTTCAACAATTCTCAAAGCATAAAACTTTCCTAATCATTGGACTTCATAATTATCCTGTTTACACATAACAAATCAAGTATGATTCAACACTTGATTCTACAAAATGGTTATGCACATGTATACCAATTGGGTGTTTTAATTCCAATTTTATTTAGTATGGTGCAACATATAATGTGCAAGACATGAAAAAATAAAAAAAAACTCTAAAGCATATATCTAATGTAAAAACCATATAATCAATATAGACGATATGATTATAATTACTGATTAAATTTATCTCTTTACTTGATTTTTAGAGATTTTGTTTCCAACTATCATAACAAAGATCTGCAGATTTTGTTCATGTGGTTTTAATGATCAGAAGTTGTAGTGCATACTTGACGCATATATACCAAATTTCAAGCTAGACATTGCCAAATTTTCTCTATCCAAAACATGCTTATTCCATGTTTGGATTGCAAGAAAATGCTGGATTACATCTTAAATGGGTTAAATATTGAATGGATTATCAGGTCCTATTTATACCCTGCATGGACTAGGGCTAATTTTAATCACAGTAATTTTTTATTCCTTAATCTCAGTTGCAATAGAGGCACAAAACTGGCCAAAATTCAACATGTAAAGTGCAAGCCCTCATGCTCCTTGGCATTGATCTAACAAAATGCAAAAAGGGTACTAAATTTGTGATCTTATAATTACTTGTAATCTGTTTAATTGGCATAAGTTACTATAATTCTATATTTAAGAAATGCTACGTTGCTAACTTTTTTCTTTTTTATGTTATTTTGACACTTTTTTTTTCCTCTCCAAATCAATTATAATAGATGAACATCTATCTTATATATGTATGTTATTAGCATTCATTAACCAGTTGTTAATTAGCTGAGCTAATTAAACCATGTTGCCTGCAAAATTAATACCAATTCATTAAATATTTTGTAAGGTTCATACTTTGTAGCCATGTTTTAAGTAGCCTTGCATCATGATCAGTATTCTTTGCTTTACGTTTGGGTGGGCTTTAATTCTTGTTTATGGATTGTGTTTTTTTTTTTTTATTTGTTTTAGTTTGAGAGAATGGAGGTTCCAATCCTATTCAAAGATATGAGATCATGTACCAATCATTATTGATTTAATTAGTAATATTTTACATTTGGTAAATTTAAAACAGTTAAGAGTTCTTAAAGCAATTGAAATAAAAAGGAAAAATCAATGAACTAAGATTGAATATTGGAAGAATATAAGTAGAGCTAAGCAGTTATATTGTGGAAGACTTGCAAGCGTCAATGTTAATGTAAGAATTCTTTCTTTCTTTCTTTATGCTTTTTGTCTGGGATGCCATGGACTGAGATGGAACATAAGCTATTTCTAGCTGGTTTGAAAGAATATGGACATGGTAAATGTAAACAAATTTCAAAACAGTTTGCAAGAAGCAGGCTGGTAGTCATGCTCAAAAACATCTTCTCTGGAAGAAAGCCAAGCAAACCCTGAATGATCAGAAAAGAAGCAGGGAGTGAGAATCCAGCATCTTTGAGATGGCATTTGATGAACTCGTGAACATATTGCAATTAATCAATAATTTCTCAACACAAATTTGTGCATACACTCTCATCATTTTAATAACACAAACATGGCACTACATTTACAGATTCCAGATGTTAAGGGTATTTGGGGCACTGCAACCGATGTCTCATCAATTTCTGGACTAGGTGCTGGAGACAACTTGTTTTTCCTTTTTCCTTTTTTTTCTTCTTATTGGCCAGTAGAAAAAGACTGGGGATAACTTTCTGAAGTCCTTGTAAGGAAGGAACAGTAATAATAGACATATGTCCATGTATAGTGAGATCATAAAGCATGGATCAGTATGTGGTAAAATACCTTAATTTGTTTTACAAGGGGTTAACAGTTGACACCATTCCAAGTTACGTCCCCAAATCCCCTGATTAATTCCTTGACAGAACAATATCCAACATCATACTTGCTCAAAGAATTGCACATATGCAAGACTAAGAAAACATGTTAAAACAAAATTACTTAATGCAATTTGCTAGACTACTCCAATATGTCTGGCAGGGGAAAATGAAGATACCTGCCGAAAGAAAAATGATATGGTCCTTCTTACCCAAGAATACAGGCTTGTAGCAAAATGAAAGTGAAAACAGAGCACAAGCTGTACAGCAAGATCTTCAGCAAAGTTTTCCGTCAAAGGCCTAAAACCCAGAGTAAGAAGGGAAAGCATGAGCAACCACTAAGAAATAAAACCTTCCTGGCCACCATTAGATCACAAAAGAAAAGAAAAAGATAAAGGGCATGATCAACCCCTTTCTAACATTATCCAGAATTATAATAAACTCGTACATAGGTAAATTAGAACGTTTGAGCTTGTCCAAATAAAGCTTTAATCTACCATCAGCAGTAACATAATTAACTCACGGAATGACATTAACTACAACAAAAATCAGTGTCAGGATTTTGCATAAAACGCTATGAGTGTAAAACTAAAACTCACAGATCCAGTACGTAAAATTCTAACACTCAATTACTAGTAGTAATCCAACTCAAGCATAACACACATTTATAATTCCAGTTTTAGTTATATTAAAAAGAATGCCCAAAAACAGCAATTAGACACATTTGTTCAGTATCTGCATCCCATAATAAGTTTAAACTACTTGATTACCCAAATATACAATCTTGGAAACAATAGAGAAATATGGCAAGTGCATGCATGATTCACTTTCATAGAGGCATCACACAGCATATATACTTCAAAGAAACAACTTCTTTTAGCACCCTAATTCCTACATATATATACTTTGCAGAATCAACTTCTTTTAGCACCCTAATTCAATAAAAGGATCAAAGTCAAGCTCTTTGTACTTTATAAATTATCTTACCAATCTTGAACTAAAAGATCCAAGCATTTCAACATGTAGAAATTCTCATTCTTAAGCATAGCTACAGAAATTAACCTACTTGCTATTAGACAAAGAAGAAAGAACCTAGAATCGGTTACCAATCATAGGAACCTGCTATTCAAAGCTACCAAAAGCATCCAAAAGAAATTACAGTCCACCAAAATTAACAAAGCATTAGCATTTATATGTTTCTAAAAACAAGTTCTTGAACTATCAATATAACCCAAAAAAATAATGGAAAACAAGCACACAGTAATACAAGATAAGAACCATATATCCCACAAACGCTTCATTACGATTAAATAAGGAAGTTTTAACATCACCATCATCATCATAATCAAGATGGATTAATATACATCATCATCATCATCATCATAATTAAGGGAGGCCTTACAAAAAAATCCAACCTTCATTCACCAAACCCCCCTTTTCTCTTTCCCATCTCTACTACTATCACAAACAATTAAAAAGAAAAAAAGGAAAGGGAAAAAAAAGGAACCAAACCCAGAATCCAAAACATCCCCAAAACACCAAATCTTGACCTAAAAGACAATATTTGGTTTTTTACTTTTTAAAGCTACCCCTAACACCGGGACGAGACTTGGAAGAATCACCCACATGAACAGCATGACGATTCACAAGCTTTTCCTCTTCAAAGGGAATCTTCGGATGCCTCGCATCATGATGAATCTGCATCGACTTCAGATCTGGAGCCGTTGTTTTGCAATGAGGACACTCATACTTGGCATGTCCACCCTTCTCCACACCCGAACGGTCAGCTAATCCGGCCTTGCCGCCGCCTCGGTTGGTAGTTGCGGCGTCGACCTTGGCCGCGATTTCCTTGGCCGTATGCTTCTTGGGCTTGGCTTTGCCTGTCATGATTGATAGATAACAAAGAAGATAAAATAAAAAAAGAAAAGCAAAACCCTAGATGAAAGAGGAGCTTTTGTTTTTTATCTCTCGTGGGTGGACTGGCCTTATGGGGGAGGAGGGGTTATGTTAGAATTATTTGGGGAAAGGGAGAACAGAAACGTGTGGGAATTTATAGGCTTATCTAAGAAGTGGGCATGGCGTGTGGGCTATAGCTATCAATGTGGGTTAAGATGAGGTTTGATCAATGATCAATTATGAGCTAGGGTTCATATCCTACCATTGGTTTTTAGGGCAGGGGTGGGGGTGCTAGTGTCAGGGAGTCATTACTCTCTCCTCATAAACATGTCTATAGGGGTGTGCAGCACCACGCTTTATAAGGAGCTCAAACCTCCCGTTCCTGCCTGATGTGGGATTGAGGCACTTTCCTTGTGACACTCTCACCCACCCGAATCGGCAAGCGTCCTCGCTGCCGTCGGCACACCTACCTACCCGTTGGACCCCACCGGACCGACGGGCGCTTGGCGTGAGTCAGAACGAGGACGGTCTGCTCTGATACCACTTTGTCAGGGGTCATTATCTCTCCCCCATAAACATGTCTATAGGGGTGTGCAGCACCACGCTTATAAGGAGCCCAGACTCCCGTTCCTGCCTGATGTGGGATTGAGGCACTTTCCTTGTGACACTAGTGCTATGTTCATATTTGAGTTGGATAATCTCCAATTTATTTGAGTTTGAATCTTTTGGACTTTGACTTATTTGAGTTATATTCAAGTATCATGTCTCAATCTAATTTATATCAATATATATATATATATAGAGAGAGAGAGAGAGAGTCAATTTGATCAAAATTGGTGTCATATATAAATAAGTAGAAATTGATTAAAGGATTTACATTTGGAATATGAATTTCAATTAGAGATGGACAGGGATGCAATTTTCTTGCGGTTCAGTTTGATTATATAAAGGATTTTAAATAGTTTTAAGTATTTGAGTATTCAAATGTAAATCAATATGTTTATAATGTCCATATTCCTTTCCCTGCCCTCCAAATTACTTCTTTTTTCTAAAAAATTTATTTATTAATTTTTTTATGAATATTAATTAAATTGTTAATTAATAAAAAAAATTGTGTAACCTTACTGTTACTTTATTCCGATAGCTACAAATTTTTCGTCAAGAACAAACAACAATTCAAGTTTTGAGGATCCAACTGAAAATCAATACGTTTCTAATGTCCACATTTCTTTCGAACAAATATCGTTTTGTTTCCCTTTCCTCGTTTCATGTATAAATTTTACCATATACCTATGTATATTATCACGTATTTTACATCAATAAGAAATAAAGGTAGATTCTTAGTATATAAATATGAGTTTTACCCCTATCATATTTATCTTTTAGTTAAGAATGATGAGATTGTGATTTATAAACTTACTTAAGTTTTGGCTCTTGCAAACTGGTATCAAAGCAAATCTAGATTTTTATTGACGTGAGACCTCTATGAGAGATACAAAAGTCGATATAGCTCAAACTAGTGTAAGAGTCGTTTTTCTTTACGGGTAAATGTAGAATGTCACGTATCCCACATCAGTAAGAGATGAAGTAGATATTGGGTATATAACATGGGTCTTCATCACCAATCAAGCATGGTTTTTGAGTTGGGAACGTAAACCTGTAATTTATATGTGACTAAGCTCTATGTGACTTATAGGCTGACTTGAGCTTTTTTTAGAGCTTAAAGTTATACTTGTCAAGCATTTTTTTGAGTAAAGAATGTGAGCTGGAGATTTATACATTTATTTAAACTCTATTTTTAGAACTTAAAAGCCACACGAGATTGGATTTAAGTTTCAACTTGTGACACATGTAGTGTATATAATAATTTATCTAGTTTTAAAAAAAACAAAAAACGAATACAAAGGACGAAACTGAAAACTAGGTTAGGAACATGGTTTTACACTAGTTCTATTTTTAGAACTTAAAGCTACATGGAGTTGGGTTGAAGTTCTAGCTTGTGACACACCTAATGTACATAACAATTTATCTAGTTTATAAAAAGAAAAAATCGAAGAGGGAATACAAAGGAGAGAAATGAAACTAGGGTTTTTGTTGAATTTTTTTTGTCTCAAAAAACAAAAATAAAACAATGCTTAATCATGGAGTCTTTTGGTATATTAATAAGTTGGTACATTTGATTCAGGAATAAAATGTAATAGAGTAAAATAAGTATTTTATGAGAATAAAATAAGATAGGAATAGAATAAAAATATTATTATGTAATTTGGTTAATAGAATGAAATAAGATAATAATTGCTAGTATGACTTATTATAATGTTTGTTTAGTAAAAATAATTTTAAAATAAAAAAAATAAAAAATAAAATACCCTTTTATATAAGATATGATTATTTATTATTTATTTTATTTTTAAATATTAATAATTTATAATTAATTTAAAACGTTAATCATTGATCATTTAAATATTAATATTTTAATCATAATTTAATCATTAATATTTTAAAATATTAATATTTATTTATAATTTAAATTATTATGATTAAAATATTAACAATTTTAATTAATTTCTTAATTTAAAATATTATTTTAATAATATATAATTAAAACTTTTTTTATTTTGTTTTACTTTATAAATATTAATAATTTTTATCAATTTAAAATATTAATAATTGATAATTTAAATTATAATTTAAATGTCGTTATGATTAAAATATTAATAAATTTAAATTAATTTTCAAATTTAAAATATTATTTTTTATAATATATAAACAAAAAAAAATTTATTTTATTTTTAAATATTAACAATTTATATTAATTCAAAATATTAATAATTGATAATTTAAATATTAATATTTTATTTATAATTTAATTATTAACATTTTAAAATATGAATGTTTTATTTATATTTATATGTTATTATGATTAAAATAATAATAATTTTAATTAATGTTTAAATTTAAACTATTGTTTTTATAATATATAATTAATATTTTATTTTATTTTATTTTTAAATATGAATAATTGATAATATTAATATTTTTATTATTTAATTATTAATATTTTAATTTTTTATTTATAAGTTAAATATTATTATGATTAAAATATTAATAATTTTAATTAATTTTTAAATTTATAATAAAAATTTTTATGATATATAATTAAAAATTAGAGAGAGAAAGAAAGGCAAGGAATGAAGGGAGACTGAGAGGAGAGAGAAGAAAAGAATATTTTTATTTAGGTAAGATCATATTTTTTCAAACTTGTAAGGAGTATTTTGGTATTTATCATTTTTTAAAGCTATTCCTTAACTATAGAATTGCTAATATCATGCAGGGGTTGGTATTAACTATTCTTTAGTTTTAAATGATTTTGAAGAATAATCATTCCATAAGAATGCCCGCATTTGACATCCAAACAAAGGATCAAATGTTCTTTTAGGAATAGAGCCAACCAATCATTCCATAATGAAGGGAGAAGGCAGAGCAGACCATGTTTCAAGAATCACAAAACTGCAGCAACTATCTAAAACAACATAACATGATGAATTCAATTACTGCATGACTTTGAATATATTAAACAAGATACTTAAAAATGCAAATGGAAAAGGATGGCATTTGGGGATGTAACATGCTATAGTCATATATTTAACCATCCATGCATCTACTTACTTTTCAGCAATCTTCTCTAGCAACAGGCATATGAGAATCTAGTCACAGCTGACACATTCAAATCCATGCCAAGCTCCATACCTGATTCTTCCATAAACTTAAAATGAAAAAACACATAATAAAGAAAAAAAAAAATCAACTACTATAGAATTTTTCAATGGCCTGCCACATTGTCAAGGAAAGGAATGGAGAACAACGCATCCCTATAGTAGGGTGGGGTGTGGGACATAAGCTGAGACTTCGGTTTGAGCCTCAATGTTTTCCTTTCATATATGCATAATGATAAGTAATAAAACATTAAGAAACAATTTCACACTCATGCACAAAGCATAAGATACAACCAATTTTTAACCTGTAATATTAAATTTCTATTGTAAAATTGAAAATCATAAAGGATTACATACATATATTTGTAAGCATTTTGTATAAGAAACAGCACAGATTTGAAGGAGAAAATATATATATATATATATATATATATATATATATATGACAATTAAGGAACATAGTAATCAAAAGTCAAGTAGAATCCAACATCTTAAAGACTCTATGAAGAAGCAAATAAATGTGATCTAGGATGGAAAATTTCCATTGGCCTGCTGAAAGACTGATGATGATGATGATGCACTTGCATGGTCAACAATGGGTAGGCAAGGATTATAAAGCTTGTCATCCTTTACCTCCTGTTTAATCCCAAGGAGCCTTGTAGTACTCTCTTTTAACTGTTGCCCTGGAAGGAAAGAGTGTGTTGGACCAGTTGATTTTCCACCATTATTAATATCAAAACCAGCCAATGATAGATTTGCTGATGTTGGGTGATTCAACGGCAATGACATTGGAAAATTCGGAACCGTTGAGGGAAGTGAACCAGATTGATGAGCTGCAATGCAGTTTGGATTCACTCCAAAAGAGCCATAAGGAATAGTATTCTGTATGGAAGGAAATTTCATTTGGTAAACAGAAGCCAGAGAAGCCGCCCCAAGCTTCATCTCATTGCTGAAATCCCTAAGAAAACTAGGTCTCAGATATTCATTTTTAAATTCAGGCTTTTGATCAAAAGGAGGTACCATATCTTGGATTTGTGTTTCAGGCTTCAGAGCATTGGTATTTCTGGCTAATGCCAGGGCAGCTTGAGTGTTAGGCACGGTTGGTGGTAAATTACAACCACTTGAATTAACATGACTGCTGCTTCTGGCAGCTGGAACTTCATGATTGTGTTTTCCATCATACGTCGTGAGTACACATTTTAGATTATGGGAGGCTCTTTCCACATGTTTTCTCACAGGACATCCAGGAGTTGTGCATTTGTAATAGCTCCTACAAAACAAAAACAACAAAATATTTTAAATAGGTCTTTATATATGAGAGTACCAATCTTGATTTTATTTTTTCGTAAGATTTGAGAATAAATAACATGAATTTAACCCTCATAAAACTAGCAGAACTGTGCATGCTTGAAGCATAAACTTATAACTTAACCCTCCATCTTTGGATGATTCATTTAGTTTTACACACAAAAGAAATGTGATGGAGCAAGAAAGAGAGACAGCTGACAAGTTTCAGTACCTAGGATTAGGGTTTCCTTTGACAACCTTCTGCCCATACTTCCTCCAACGATAGCCATCATCGAGTATGTCCACATCACTTTCTATTTGTACAACAACTCTTGGTTCACGAAGAGCCCCAGATGCTGCATTCATATCTGTCAAGCAGCTCTCTGTCTTCCTGCAATAAAAAGTGGATAACAAAGCAACAAAAAAAAGTTAGTAAAAAGCGAGCAGCAGTGGATACACCATCATTGAGTCACATGTATAGTAATATAGAAACTTACCTTCTTTTTGACTCATACTCATCATCATTAGCTGCATCATCACAGAGTGATATACTTCCCTGGGTAGCCCTATCATCATTGTCATCATCATGACTAGCAAGTGTTGAAGAAAACTCTGGAGTTTCAGCCGATTCAAATGCACCAACAGATTTCCCTTGGGCAGTTGACAGTGGATCAGAAAGATCTGTTACAACAGATGTTGAGGATGTTCTTTCCAGACCATCAGCTCTCCAATCAGACCCAAGCTTAATATCCCTGGACCCTGCTTGGGCATTTCTCCAAATTAAACCACCTTCAACTTTGACAGAAGTTCCACCGCCTTCTGCAATCTCGGACATTTCATCAGATGATAAAGTGGACCCAACGGATGGCCGACGACAAGGCAAAGGCTTTGGGTGATTATGGGCACCCTTGTAGATGATTTCAGTAATTTGGCCATCAAGTGAACGCTCTACCTTCTTCTTCACCTGGCAATTTGGATGGGTACATTTATAGTAGCTTCTTGGATATTCACTACCCTTTACCTGTTTCTGTCCATACTTCCTCCAATTATATCCATCTTCTGATGTTCTCGCCATTCCCATTGCAGTGTTTGTCCCCTTCTGATCACCTTCAGAAAGATGCGTGTTAACATCTTGTCCAAGAAGAGGTTCTTTCGGCAAAGGCATTTCATCACTAGCCAACTCAGAAGGATGGAATCCCAAATTAGCATTATCATTCACAATGCCATTTAAAACTTTGACATCAGCAACTGATACCGCTGCAGAACTCGTTGAAGTAGCATTTTTTGAAAATTCTGCAGGAAATTCAAAATCCAAAGGTGGTTCCAAATTGGCAAGAGGTTGACAATGAACCTCAGCACTCTGAACAAGATTAAAAGAGGAAGAAACCTACAAAAATAAAATTGGTCACTAACTGAAATAGTGCTTTATATGAAACACTTAAATATGCATGTGACAGGTGATAGGGACTGCACGTTTGATACTCTGGTTCAGAAACTTGTCCAAATGTATTAAACTTGGCCATTGAAAGATATTCTATGAACTATAAATAATCTAATTCTGCTGCTTGCCAGGATGATGCCACCCCCTTTTAGAAATGCCCTTGACGGTATGATAAAACATATAAACCACAACAAAGAACATATGTGAACATAAAGAACATAGTTTTCCTACTTAAGCTAAAAAAAATTGAAAGACAGATTAATCACACCATAAAATCTGATGATAATGCATATCCTCAAGCAAACTGACTTCTGACCATTGAGTGATTAACTAGGCCAATCAATTTACAACCGCAATGAACAAAGATGACATTCTGAACTATCTACTTACAGTAGAACAAGGTCAATAGAATTTAGGAATAACTTCGATTCCACTTCAACCAAACTTCTCAAAGAGGGATAGTTTTACCAGCACAATTAGCACTCCATATTCGACTTTAACACCCTTACAGCATTGCATCTAAGAAGTTCAGGACTAACCCCCAAAACCCAAATGAACAAAAAACTGAGAACAATAGGGAAATTTCATCAACTATAAAAGAGAAGGGATTAACCTCATGGAGGGCTATAGAAATCTACCCAAAAGCAAATGTCACCAGTTCTATAGTAGAATGAACATAAAAATGTTGTTGTAATATCCTTCCTGATCTCTAAAACAGGTTTGCTTAACTGATTCTGCATCAAAAAATAAAAAATATGCCAAAGGGAACAACAAAAGGGATGGACAAAAGAAGTAATGTGCAATGAAGAATAGTATATAGACAAATAGGTAAACTAAGGTTGAAATGAATTTGAGTTACAAATGAAGGCTGAAAAACAAGGCATAGAAGTCATAATTATACACGCCAAAGTTTAGATAAGCCATTGTGAATACAGTTTGTATATAAAGACTTGTGAAGGATTAGGAACATGTCAAGTTTATGAATCTGGCAGCCATCAGCAGGGGTTTAAACTTTATGACAAAGTACTAATAGAATAGAAGAAATCACCTGATCTTCTAAACTAGAAAAGCTTGAATGAGAATCCAAATTCTGCGGCTTGAATGTGAAGGAAGAAACTATATTGCTGCCTCTGTCCCCATTGCTATGATTCAGCACTTGACTATCATGATTGAGAAAGGGTACTGGAAATGTTCCAGTGGTGGGAGATACCTATTCCAGAGACAGAAGCCATTAGAGAACATGCTAGTGAAAAACGCCAGAGTTATGCATTAAACACGAACTTTGAGATATAAATTCCTCTATCAGTTAAAAATGATAAAAAAACCTTTTTTATTTCTATATGATATTTTTCTTAAACAGCGTAGATAACAAATTTAGATAAGACTCTAGACTAAAGGATTTTTTCTCTTTTAACTATAATAGATAAAACACAAGGCAAACTAATTTATAATCCAGTTCATAAAGAATCAATACTTATTAAGCTTACTAGCATGCTTCACTTAATTCAACTGATCTTCATTATTGCCGAAAAAAAGAACTTGCTTTAAATGTACTTGAATAAGGCGTTCAGATTTAAGATCCAATATCAGGAATCAAGTAAAAATATAACCAACACCACCATAAGCTAAGAACCCTTTATTAGCATTCAATTTAGGGGTTTCAATAGATTGTTTATAATCCATAAACTTTTGCTGACCCTACTTTCTAGTTTCCTTCTGCAGCTGACTTATCACCAGACAACTAAAATAGGCTAGATTTTAAGGCTGCCAATGACAGAATTGAAAATAATTATATGCTGATACAAACTTCAAAAGCTATAAATAAAAATAGTTGTGACTAGACAACTAACATCATATGAATTATCATTACTTTGCATTTATATATTTCAATTAAAAAGGTAATAATAAATGCCTGATTCACAAGCACACATACACTACAATTTTCATATCATAAGTACAACATCAAATGTCCATCATCATTGAATCTAATAAAAATGCCTGTGAGGAAAATAAAACCTACGAAAAAACTTAGTTGGGACTAGACAACCAAGGTTCCGCTCCTTTGTTACTGCTTTTTGTTTACTTTCTGCTTCTTACGGATATATTAAAAAGTGAAAGCAAATAGCAAAAAAATAAATCGCATTTGATTAGAAATAGACAAATTATTAAAACACAATACCACTTTTAATATGATTATACTCCATATGACAGTCAGTACCTTCAAAAAAAATACTCTATATTACTATAAATTGTGTGCTCTATTACCGAAATAATTACGATTTTAATTTTTAATTCTCCAAATTTTTTCACATTTGCATCTAAACGAATTTTTTTGCTAGTTGCTTCCTAAAGTTAAAAAAAAAAAAAAAACCCAACAACAACAACAACCAAACACAGCTTAAAAGATGACCTTTGCCAATAGAAAAGAAGCATTGAAGATGACTCTGTGACAGTCAAAATAAAACACCTCATTTTCTCTAAAATTGTTTTCAGAGTATTTAAAACTTTAATTATGGAAAAATTATTAATTGAGAAAAAAATTATTATACATAATTAGAAAAAATAATAATATAAACCGATACCTGAGCGTTGGGCAACATAATAGGAGAATCCAACAATGCAGTGGGGCTAATCCCAGGAGGAATAGTAAGGTAAGGCGACCGGGCCGATGGGGAGGCCAACGGGCTAGTGGACGCCCGGAACCTCGCCGTACTTATCCTCTCCGCCTTGAACCCGCAGGTTGCAGCCCTCCTCTCCGCAATGCTGCCACCTCGCTTTCCACAACAGCCGCCGCCTCCGGCTCCTCCGCCGTGATCAGCGGTTTTGGAATCATCATCATCGTCATCAGCCGTAACGGATTCTTGGCGGTTGGTGAAAACGGTTATATTGTGGTCCATGGATAGGGAAGGGAGTGATTAAAGTTATGCAGCTGTGATTTTGGAGTCAGGCATTTGGTTTTTAAACTGAAAATTCAAAAAAACAAGAAAAAAGAAAAGGAGATTTCGCTTTGGTTCGTTTCAGCTCCACTGACTGTTGGAGCTGAAATGTTGAGAGAATGTATTTTCAGAGCTTTTCAAGTTTTGAAAAGAAGTTTAGAAGGAAGAGAGACAGCAAGAGATTTAAACCTTTTTTGGTCCGGTTTGCCAAGGTACAGCTTCTTTGTTCGGTTGTTGTCTTGTCTTACCATATTTATAAAAAAAAATTATTATTATATTTCCTTAATTACAAAACTTACTACCATATTTAGAATTTTAAAAAGGGAAATATTTAAAAAACTTATACATTTTTCTATTTTAAATTTTGAATTTATGATAAACTTTTAATTATTTATTTTCATCTATAGTTTCAGAAGGGAAGAACATGAAAAAAGAAAAATTTTCTTGATTGAATTTCAAAATCTAATTTGATATAATTTTGTTAAGCAATTTGTTATATTCTTCTTTCTTATATTCTTTCAATTTCTTTGAATCAAACAAAAGCAAGATAAAAAAGATATTTATGTTAGGTAAATGTATCTTCCTTGAAAAAGTTGAATCTAAATCTTCTTTTTTTATTAAAATGTGTATTATAATTATTTTATTTTTAATTTAAAGGAAAATTATTACTTTTCTGTATATAAATATTGTTGCAAAATGCAATCTATTTAAAATTATGATCATTTTTAAAAGTTTTAATTATTTTTCAATCAATCCAATTTTTTTTCTCTTTGGGTATCCTTTTTTAAGTTTTAAAATTTTTAATTATGTGTATATATAAAAATTAATGATCAAAATTATAAATATTTATTAACAGACAGATTTTTGTATTAAGATTTGATTCAAGTCAGACTGAAGGTAAAGTGGAAACCAAAAAAAAAAAAAAAAACTTCACTTCCATTAATTGAAACACACATTCTGAACCATCCATCAATAGTTTACAAATATGCTTGCATTAGTGTTTTCATTGTTCTCTTTCATATTGATGTGGAGAAACTGTTTTTGCTTTTGTGTTTCTAGCATTAAATATTGACTCAATAGGTAAAAGTTTTTTTTTAATTATTATTATTATTATTTTACAAAAAGTTTCTTTAGCTTTGGTAACCATTGATTCTAGACTTGTCTTTTTATTAGTGTTAATCTTACAAGTTACAAAGTATTTTATTTTAATTTGAAAGATTAAATTAAAACTTTCATTTTTGTAATTCATTACTTTTCAATCATTTATGAAATCTTTGGTATCTAAAATTTAATTATAAATAGAGATATGTAAACTTAAATCTATTTGATGTTAAAAATAAATTTATTTGTCTATTTATTTATTTTATTCAAAAATTGAATTGAATTTTTATAACTATTTTCAGTTGATTTTGAAAAATCGAACTCAAACAAATTTTAACAACATTTTTAAAAATTTCAAGATAATATATATAAATATAAATTTCAACATTTTCATGCGAATTTAACAATATTTTAAACAAACTCAATAACAATTTTTACAAATTTATATTTAAGAAATATAATATATAATAATTTAAATTTATATGAATTTAAATTTAATTTTTCGATTGATTCAATTGAAAGTTTACTAAAATAACCAAACTTTGAAATCAAAGTCACTGAGTACTGTTGCAATTGAACTGAATTAACTCAACTCAATTTGATTCGATCAATTTTTTTCATTCGAAATGATTTTGTTCTCTTTATCTTATAAATCATGAATCTAATGTACAAGAACGATGATTACAATTATAGTAAATATAATGAATAAAATAATAATTATAAAAAATTAAATTTATTAATAATTTATTTATCTCAAATTTTATAAAAAAAAAGAAAAAAATAAGAAAAAAATTTAAAAATAATCCGTTACATTTTCATAAATAAAAGGAAGCTAGCGTTGGACATTTGTCTCTGGCTCCCTTTTTCTGGCGATGATTGGGTTTGCCAACGAGGAGCGGAGCCCAAACCGGGGGGTAGAGCCATAAAATCTTGAAAGAGGTTAAATTTTCGTTCAAGCTTTTTCCGGCTGGAAAGACACGTGGAATGCTACATGAGAAATCTCCACTACAAAAAATTAAAATAATTAAAAAAAAGATTGCTTCGCCACGTGTTTAAAATTTATAGTAGCCGAAATTCCGAATTTAATTGCACGAATCTTGCAACTAGATATCCACGTGTTAAATTCGGCAGGTTTTAGCAAATCTGTATCATTCCCAACGTACAAAAGTGATGACGTATACCTTTTAGAATTTTCCGTCTATCCGAAGTGTTGAGAACACAATTCGGAGTTTCCCCATCTTAAAATAAGAAAGATTGAATTCATAAGATTAGAAAATATTTCTTTTAATTTTATAATCTATGACCTATTGAGCTTTCATATTTATAGAAAATAGTTTATCTTTTTATTAATATTTAGATGGTTAATTTTGAAAAATCACTTTTAGGGTCTTATACTATAGCATTCATCTATTTTTTTTTAAAAAAAATTACAATTTAAAAAATCACTTTTAAGTTTTCTTTTAGATGATTTTGAAATTTCAATGTGTTATTCCTTTAATTGAATTAAAAATTGAATTGTGAGTCAAAGACATGCTCCAACAATGAATATTTGAAATGTGAGTCGTGGACATACTCAAGTAATAAAAAGTTGAAAGTCTAAAAAACTCGATTGGATATTCCTCCTCCTCATCAACTACTTCTTTTGTTATGTATCTTAAAATTTTTTGACGAATTTTCAATTTTAATACAGAGAATCAAGTATTAACTTTGAAGTTTCAACGAGATTAATGGGTCTCTTTTCCCTAAAGGTTACCAATTTTGGTTAAAACTTTTTGTGTGTCAATATTTTGACATTCTGTCACTTGTATATAGCTCTTATTAGAAATCTATAAGCATTATGATCAAAACGGTTTACTTATTAGAAGGAAGTTCATCGTGTTCAACCAATGATCTTTTTGTTGGCTTTATGAATCTTTTTAATGGAAGTTTTAAAAGCATTCGAGTTTTTTGAGCAAGTGAATGGAAGAAGCAAATTCTTTAAACCTAGAATAATTTCATCTTCCTTCATTGTCAAGGACAATTTCTTTCCTTTTTGCTTTGTTGGTCCTACTTCATTAATTTTTTGATCATGTGTATGTTGTACTTCCTCTACGACATGCTTTCCAAATAAAACTTAGCATTAACAAAGCATGCCTTTGTTATAGTAAATGGCTTAAAGTCTACAACGTCTTTACTTGACCACTTCTAGAGTATTATAAGTATTGATGAAGTGTGGAAGAGACAACACCATTTTGAAACATCCATGGTTATCTTAATAATATGTTGTAAGTTGTCTTTGCATCAAATATAAGACAAAGAATTTAAATCCATGTCCTCAATGAAAAGTTGGAGCCTAACTTTTTCGAGAGCTTCCTTGATTGACTCTTGGATTATGAAGCAATTCTTGGATAGTTCATTCAAAAGAACTCCAAGCTCTTTCATTTTCTTTAAGGGAAGCATATTGATAGTTGATCAATCATTTATCAAGATTAGATTGATTTTTAATTCACAAATATGTCTTACAATAAAAAAAATCGATCGTGGAGAGTAAACCTTAATAATAAATCAAAAAAAAATTTTCTATAGTGCAAAAGAGATTAATTTGAACTTCATTTGTCTTCACTTAACATCTTCATTGACTTAGTAACAAGATGTGGGAACCAAACTTTCATTTTTGAATTGAATTGACTTCAATTCATTCAAAGTGATTAATTGTGTAGAGTTTTACA
>NW_018397259.1:4244213-4274749 GCF_002168275.2 Theobroma umbraticum | reverse complement strand
CTCATACTTAAATTAAATTGCCTTTGACATCAGTTTTTTCTAACTATTTTGAATCTTCTTTACGCTTACTTAGTTTTAAGAAGATTCCTCCTACTTGTGTTAATTTACGGTCATGCAAGAAGTTGCAAACATAAGAGAAAATTTTAGTTTTTAACTTTACCATCATGCAGTCAAATTCCTCCTACTTGTGTTAATTTACGGTCTGGACATTATTAAAGTAGTTAGTTTATTTATACTATTTCTACTTTGCAATAAAAAGAATTATAATTTAACTTCAAAGGAAATCATACTTGCAAGTTGCAACAACAAGTTCATATCTAGTTTATGATTGAGAACAAACACACTGTAATCATATTATTTAATTTCAAAATTTATTTTATTTAACCAAGTTCACTTAAGAACAGGGGTGGAGAGTCCCTTCACACAGCCCCCAAATTTTAAAAATTTCTATATATTACATATATTTTTTAATGAGCCTCCAAAATAATTTTTTATTAATTTATTAATATAATATATTATATATATATTTTAAATAGGCCTTTAAAATAATTTTATATTAAATTATTAATATGAATAAAAAATAATAAAAGGACCATTTAAATTCATTTAATTTTACCCTAACTCGTAAATTTTGCCCTTTTTATGTTTCTTCACACCTTTTTTATCTCTTCCTTTTTCTGTTTCTCTTTTTTTTTCTCTTTTTATTGTGAAATTACAAATAGGTAAAGTTTTTCTTACCTTTTTTTTTCTATTTATATTATTTATTTATTTTTTTAATTTTATTCTATTTGATCATATATTTTAAGTTTCTATAGATTTTCTTCTTTAAATTTTTACGAATCATCAATAATATTCTTCTTTTTTTTTTGTAATGCAATTCTATTTTCTACTTGCTATATATATTTTTTTGTTACGTGTTCTCAATGATTTAATTATGTAAACATTAAAAAATTATTATGTAATTCTCAAATATGGGTTGTAGCATTGCATTATTAATTATTGCTTAAAATTTCATCAATATATCATTTTTTTATTAATCTTGATTATATAAGATTTTTTTATGTGCTTTATGTTTTATATTTAGTTGAAAGGAAATTATTTTTGAGGATTTAGTCTTTAAACAATACTGATTATATAAGAGAAAATTATTAATCTTGAATATTATTTTTAATTATTTATATTTTATACATTATTTCTCTTCATTTTTTAACCCCCAATAAAAGTTGGTTAGCTTCACCCTTACTTAAAAATGTGTTAAGTAGTTGAATCCGAAAAGCAAAAAGTAAAGAGACATGAATAATTATACTATTATAGTAAAACTTATATAAATTAATACCCTTAGATCATGAAAATTTATTAATTAATCGAGATATTATTTAATCAATAAATTAATAATTTATTAATTTATATATTAATTAATGAAAAATTAATTTATTGAGATATTTTTTTAAAATATTAAACTTAATACATGTATTGTGTATCGTGATTATACAAATATTATATAATTATTGAATTACGAATTATTATTATTCTATATATTTGTTTAACTAAAATAAGTTTATGAATGTAATTAGTCTTATTAAATAAAAGTTATGAATTTATCCCTTTTTGCAGTGAACTAAAATTACATTCAATATATACTTAATTAATATACTTCATGAACATTAAGTTAAGGAAACACATTTATAAAAAGAACATAAAGTATTGCAAACAGTAAAACTAAACACAATGATTTCTTGAGATGGAAAGAAATCAATAATGATAGATGAAATTTGTAAAGTATTATGTGAGTATAATATAAAAAATTTAAATTGTACGCAAAAGCAATTGTAATAGTCTGTGTAAAAAAAGTTTAACTTGCAAATGAGCTAAGCAACAATATTAAATATGATCAAGATGCACTTAAAGTAACAATCACGTTGTATAACTTTTTCTTACAATACGAGAACACTACATTAGATCTTCTTAATATACTAAGAAAAATTAGAGATGAAGTCTAATGAAACATTAATTTCAAGAAGAAACAAGCAATATTGAAGTCATGTTTTATAAAAGTGTCATAATTCAATCATAAATATATAATTTTGATGTATAAGGAGATTATTAATTTATATATCAAGTGAGATCTATGTATTTTTTTTAAATGTTTTATCTTATAAATTTAGCATGTTAGTCCAAGTCGGGACCAGTCAAAAATATTACTTAATCAAGGTTATTGATTTATCGAGGTTTTATTGTATATAATACAAGCTTCAACATAAAAAAAATATAATATTTAAAAAAATCTTTGTTTGTTTAAGACAATTTAAATAATTTTTTATTTTTTATTATATTTTTTTAATTGAGAGAAATGGATTCGAACCCTACTCTCTAGACAAAAGGATTATATACTAATAAATGAACCAAATGTTTATGTGCTTATTTTTTATTAGGTTTAATAAAATCTTTATATTTTTTTTGAAAAACTAGTCTTTATACTTTTATTATAAACCAAATAAACTTTTATAATTAATAGTGGATTAATTCTTATTTGTCAAAACGTCACTTGTCCTTTTATACTATGAGATATTGATATGATATGCTGATATGTCATGATAAATATTGATATAATACGATTATATATACCATTTTTTACCTTTCACATTAATATTATATATATAAAATAATAAATAATATTTTAATTAATTACAATAATCAATTGTTAGTAATAAAAGCACACTTCATTCAATATAAAAATATATAAACTTTTTTAATATAATTAAAAAAGTTTATTTAAATTTTTTAAAATAATTAATAACTTTAAAAGAATTATAGCAAAAATTAATATCTCCTTTTTGTTCTTTTTTGTGCCTAAGTCTTTCTATTTTTTTTCAAATTCTTTAACTTTTACGTTTCAATTCCAAAATTTTTCTTATGACGACGCTAATGACGCAAGGAGTAGTAAACTACAGCCAGAATGCAGGTTCACTAACACTTGTCCATATGCCACCTGCCTTTGCCTCCACGTTTCACTTCTTCTCATGCAGAAGCAGCTTTACCCAGCAGTTCAATCATCCTAAAACAAATTTGGTCTCTTTTCTCTTCAATCTAAACATCTGTAATGGAGGAGCAAGAACAAGAAGTAGAAGCCTACCGCGTTATACCAAAACCAGCTGACTGGCTCACCAGCTTAATATCTCTTCAAGCTGATGCCCTTTACAACTGTTTTATCACCCTTGCTTCCCCTTTCTCCACCTTCCTTTCTGTAGCCTCAGAGTCGTACCACCGTGCTGAAGAGACAATGGCAAGCGTCGGAACGGCCGTTCAAAAGGTCCCTTCTGAAATCACTCATGGTAGCATCATCTTGTTGAAGAGAGTTGGGTTGGGACTTCTGGGAGCTGCACAAGTGTGCATGGTGTTGGTTTTGGTGATGGTTTTGGCTGCTTTGGTGGGAATTGGGTTGGTGCAAACTTGGCTGGAAGAGCCTGTTTTTGTTAGAGAGAAATTGTACTTTGATTACACTGAGGTGAATCCTAAGGCAGTGTTGTGTTTTGGTGGTAGTGGGTTTGACTGCAGCAATCATAGGAAGAGGCAAATGGCTGTTCCAGTTGGTCATACATTTCATGTTTATTTGGTTCTTTTGATGCCTGAATCTGATTTCAATTGGCATATTGGGGTGTTTCAGGTATTCCGATTCATATCTACATTCTTTGATTTTTGTTGAATTTATAGATCAATTAAGCACTCTACTTCTCTAGTTTTGTCCCCCCCACCCCCAACTGACATTTTTTAATTCAATTCGAATTTTATATTAATAATGAATGGAAAATGAGGGCACTGGTCTCTACCCCTTCCCACAATTAAAATACAGAAGTTAAGATTTTAGCAACATTTCAAACATTTGCTAATGCCATGCACTTGAACCTCGGATTTCAAAACTTGATCGCCCAAATTTGTGTGAGCATTGGAAACTAAAGATAGAAGTCTTAAACTTTGTCTATCATCTGTTCTGCACTAACAAATAAAAGGTCTATCCTCCTTGTGCTTGTTATTGATATTGCAAATGTCATCCATTTCAATCCCAAATCTCTGGCCAAAAGATGCAGTGTCAATTACCTTTATTGCTTCGATGGTTGAATCAACCATAGTTTCCTACAAAATTAATATGGTTTTCTTGGAGACTATATGAGGGTTACTTATGCCTTTTCTATATATGCTCATGAGTGTGTACTGCCACTGCAGTGAAGACTTAGAAACTTCCATCCCATTTATTCTGTGTTGTAAATGAAAGTATTCGCTTCCACAATACATTTACTTACATGCTCTCTGTCCTTTCATTTTACTCTCAAAGTCATGTAAGAAGATTGTGCAACTTTTCTTTCTAGCTTTAATTGTTATATATTGATGTCAGGGAAAGTGTGGTATAAACATGGTTTGGCTGAAGTCTAGGGAGTTGTTTTGTCTGTATCTAGCAACTACCTGCCCTGTTCTACCATCTACTGCATGCTCAAATATCTGTAAATATGAGGATGTAAACAGTTGTTTTCTCACATATTTGTTCTATCAGTTGACTGCAGAACTCTTATCGAGTAATGGAAATGTAATTGCAAAGTCTAGCCAGCCTGTTATGTTGTGGTTCAGAAGCCTACCAGTTCAACTTGCACGAACATTTCTCTTGGGTTTACATCTCTTGCTTGGAATTTCAAGTGAGACACAAAAGATAAAAATTGAGATATTGAGACACAAAGAAGGACATCCAAGAACTGAAGCTGTTAGGGTAATTTTGGCTCCAAGGGCTGGGACTTCATTGCTTCCACAGTTGTATGAAGCTGAAATCATTATGAACTCGCAGTTACCTTGGAATAAACAATTGCTCCGTAATTGGAAGTGGACGCTGTCTGTGTGGACATCTTTCAATGTTTACATAATGTTCCTTATAATTCTCATTGGCTGCTTTAAACCACTATTCTTTCCGGAGATAACAGCAGGTTTCAGTAACCGAGATGAAAGAGGAACAGGGGAAGAGGAATCCATAGAACCACTAATCAGTGGCAGCAATGATCAAAATGAGGTTTCTGATTTACTAAGTAAATGGTACCATAGCAGACGCAAGCGAACGGCAATCTTTCTGCACAAGAATTTCTCAGATATTGCTGGCTCATCAGCCTCAAGCATGAGTATAACTAGGGAAGATACGAGTGGGATCATTGAAGAGGATGAGGGAGACTCAGAATCAGTGTGTTTAGGTGGTTGAGTGAGTTATGCCCCTTAGGAAGGTTCTTGTTTGTATCATACTCTTCACAGCAATAAACCTAAATAGGCTTCGTTATGATCCCATCTATGATCCCTCACAACATGTATCTTTACTTGCTTTAGGTTTTACCTTCAAAGAAGAATCCAGACAATCCTAGTTGTTATTTTCACCTCATGTTTGCTTGGTCCTTCTCGGTATGTTTTCTGTTTTCTCCCAAAAAGAAAAAAAAAGATCAAATAATGTACTCTGCTTCAGATTAAAACAACTAAAGCTCTAACACCCTTTTGTTAGAATTCTTGTGTGCTTTTTTGTCATTTCTGATTGTCTACTAAATGTAGCAATGGCGTGATGACACATTTTCTTTTGACCTTCTTAATAAATTTATAGCGCATGCTAACTAACCTCTAATTAAATTTTTTAATTAAGCTTAATGACCTTACATCCTTACAATTGGCAGGATTAATTTTCATTTCACTTCACTACCTTATGTGAGTCAATATCTTTGCCTTCACGCTTAAATTTGATCATCCCCATCTTTGTACAGTACTCTCTTAGCAACATGATAAAATAGCCAGAAATTTTAACAATTTTTAGCAGTATTTCACTAAACCTCAAGATTTTCTGCTGTGATCGTAACTGGATTTTTGGTGCAGGAAATGATCCCAGTTTTGGCCGCAGTGTTTCTTTTTTAGCCACCTTTAAAATCACTCAAACAATAACAAGTATACAGGCAAAGTTCAATCGAATAAAGCCTACGAAAAATGATGATTTACAGTAGCTTCATGACATCATTACAATGATCTTAGAAATGGAGGATTTCTACATGACACCATTCAATGATAAAATTGCACTGAGGCTTAGTACATTCAAGGGCCAGGCCTTTGCAAGGGTTACCACTTCTACTGCACGGAGGGTGGCTCCTTGTCTTATGGACAAAGGCAACAGGATGTGGGTGAGCTTCATAGGGATATGTTTTTCCAAGCCTGATGTACGGATACTGCCCAGTAGCGCATTTAGGATGAGCATAAAAGTTGCATGTTTTGCAGCAGTAGAACCAGTGCTTTGGGTTTCTTTCTTCTTCACAAATGTTGCAGTAATTTTGATCCGCGCTATCTTGGTAAGTGAGATCAAGAGGGTGTCCATGGTGCCTATGCCTCACCGTATGTGGTAAAGAAGCACAGTTGAAGTCTAAGGCAAAGTTGCAATCAAAGCACGAGTAAAAGTAGTCATTACCGTAACCACAAGCACTGCAGTCAATGCATTCGGTTCCTTTACTGAATATAAGGGGATGCTCATGTGCTTCATGTTTAACGGTGTTTGGTGATGAACCGCACCGGACATCAAGGTTGAAATTGCATGGGTCACAATTGTAGGTGAAGCCATGGCAGCGTTGATGACAAGCATCGCAGAAGAACAAGCCTTCAAAATTAGGATGATTTGGAAGAAGGGTCAAGGGATGTGGGTGAAGAGGATGTTCCTTCCTTTTAGGCAATTGAAGGCAGGTTTTGTGGAGGAACAAGTCGCACTCTAGACAACTGTAGAATGGTTCTAAGATGGGTGTTATGCAACAATCGCAAAGCTTATCATCGTTGACCTTTTCATTGAGGGTTAACTTATGTGGATGGCTAAAATGCTTGACCACTATAGCTACCATATCCCCTTCAAGGTTGATCTCTTTGATGATATCTGTGATTGAGTTAGAGGATTCATCTGATCTGAAGACTATGTTTTCATCTTGACCTTCACTCTTCAGCAAAGTTTCATCCATAGAAACAGAATTTGCCGCTGCACAGTTCACATGAGCAACAAAATTGCAGCCAAGGCAACCATAACCACCATAGTTTGAGCTCACTTCATTGTGACAAATGCCGCAATGTTGCTTACTGTACTTACTTCCTTGAAGGAAGTAGAATTGTGTGACAGGATGACGGTGGCCTATTATTTTGATGGTGTGCGATAAAAATCTGCATTCTTCATGGACTATTACTTGGCACAGAGTACATAAATATGGGTGATGGTTACCCTTAACGCCACAGGCATCACATATAAACGAGGGTGCCTTCATCAGGTGGATGAACTGGTGTCTATGACTTTCAGGTTCAGTGATGCATAGAGGCAAGAAAGCGCATTCGATGTCAAGATCGAACTTGCAAGAAGGACAATGGTAAACAAATCCTTGACAAGTTTTATGACAAAAATCGCAAACACAACTCGAATAAGAAGGTGGTAGATTTGTCAAAAGAATAAGAGAGTGTTCACGATGGTAGGGATGATTAATCTCCGGGGCTAACATATAACATTTCTTATGAAGGAAGAACTCGCAGTGGGAGCAACTGTAGCCAGGACCGGAAACCATTTCCTTGCATCCAGAGCAACTAACTTCTTTGCCTTGACTAACATGATTCTCAATGAATATCAACTGATGTTTGTGGCTGAAACGCTCAAGCTCTAGGAAATCTCCGGTTTCTCGCGGTTGCAGCAAAGCACATGGTATGTCAAGGTCAAACTTGCAAGTAAAACAACGGTAGACAAAGCTATTGCAAGTTTTATCACAAAAATCACAGAGACATTCGGTGTACTGAGTAGGTGGCTCAGACTGAAGAATAAGAGGGTGGTTGCGATGGAAAGGATGATTGATCTTAAACGGTAGCTTTGCACATATCTCATGAAGGGAAAACTTGCATTTACAACAGTTGTAGCTTGGACCCAACACTGCTTTCTCACACCCTGAACAATTAATTTCCTCGCCTTCATTAACTTGCTCTTTGGTGAAGATCAGTGGGTGTATGTGGCTAAAGTGTTGCAGCTTCATCTCCTTCTCCATTTCTTTCTCTCAATGATTAATTAAGTGCAGCAAAGTAATTTTCTTGATGAAAGAAGTGAAGCGAATTAATTAAATTCGTAAAAGTCGAGTAGTCAAACTAAATTGATATATTAATTATTGATTATGGTTAGTAATTAAATTTGGAGAAGTTGACTAGTTAAAAAGAAAGACTAGTAGCAGTTGGTCTAGGCATTTCGTATTGGTTCTTACAATTTCCATACTAATGACTAGGTACATGCTTGCTCGGATATTTTATTTTGATATATCAGAAGAAATCGTGGGACATCAATTTTATAAAGTAAAATCTAAAATTTTTAACATAAAATATATCAAAATAAAAATTTATTTTTTTAAACTCAATGAAAATCGAATAACGAACTATAAAAATGAGATGAAAGCCACATCAACATTTACCACACTAGCACAAAAAACATGTTATTAGTTAGGTCAAGGCCATCTCAGCATGATCAATGTCAAATTATTAATTTCAATGAAAAATTTTAAATGGTGTAAATAATTGGATTGATATTGACATATTAAAATAATATAAAAATTCAAATCTTAAAAATTATTGTGCAAAAATTAAATTTAAAATTTTTTTACAAAGTACATGAGTCTAAATACATAATTTATTCTTGATATTATGATTTTTTAACCTTATACAAAGCCTAAAATATTTGATTAGGCTTTACAAGTTGAATTTAAGTTGAGCAAAAATTAGAGTTTGAGTTCCATAAAAAAATTAATTTTTATTTACGTTAAATCTTAATACGTAACACAATATTTTTATCTTTTTATTTATTATCTATAAAACACAAAAAAAAAATGCATTCTTAAGAAAATGTATGTTTAAATTCCCATACCTTTTACCAACAAATTCAATGGGTTAAAGTGAAGAATATATACACCAAGGCCTAGGGGGTGACGAAGGATGAGTGGCCCTAAAAAATTAGCATTAAATATAAATAGTAATATAAAGATGATATGATATAAGTTGGAAGAAAAGTAGCAAATAAGTATTTATTAGTGTTGATGTATTCAGGTATTTGATTTATTAGATTATCTCCTTATTTAAAGATTAAGATGTGAATCTTTATTTTCTAAATTAAAAAAAAATATTTATTAGTATTGGTGATCCCTTGAAAACCCTTCTGTACATACACTTGGTATTGATTCTCAAGGTGATGGATCCGTGTAAAACTAGCTCTCTATCTCCTCTGTATGTATTTAATTATGCCCCTCTTTTTTTATCTTAATTAAGAACATTGCTACCCAAGGAAGCTACGAATTGGGTTTGCCATTTTTCATGTCGATTCCTTGGAACTTCTCTCTGTTGGTTAATTTATGGCATAAGAAATGACACATTGGAAACCTCAGTGTGAAATGGGTTTGATACCATTTTGATTAGCTTTTTGCAATTGACCACTCTCACTCTATTTTTTTTTTCGAAAAGTAACTCTGACTCTTCTGCATGTTTTGAACCAAATCCAAGCTTGAAGAACATAGGTAAGCAATGACATATAGTTGCTATCAACAACTATAAATAGCTAATCCTCATTCACTAAAGTACTAAATAACCTTAATCACTCTATTTAAACTAGAAAGAAGCTTTCGTATTTCTTTCACTCCAAACACAACATACTGAAATGGAAGGTGGAGTTGTTCTACTTGATTTTTGGCCAAGCTCTTTTACCATGAGAGTAAAAATTGCCTTGGCCGAGAAGGGGATAAAATATGAGTGCAAGCATGAAGACTTGTTTAACAAGAGTCCTCTACTTCTAGAAATGAACCCAGTTCACAAAAAAATCCCTGTCTTGATCCATAATGGAAAACCCATTTCTGAGTCTCTCATCATAGTCCAATACATTGATGAAGTTTGGAATCACAAATCGCCTTTGCTTCCTTCTGATCCTTATCAGCGATCACAGGCCTTGTTTTGGGGAGACTATCTTGATAAGAAGGTCAGTGTTATATATTTTCTCTTTAATCTTTATATTTATATTAGATATAATCCATATCATACACAGACACACGTTCAGTGACATGAATCATATCAAAATTTTTTTTAATTGGAAGAATGGGATTCAAAATTTAATTTAAAGACGAATCGATCATGTATTAATTAATAAATTAAATGTTTGAGTGCACATCAAATTTTTTACATATATGGTTATTGTTTGTGCTGCAAATGCTGCAGATGTACAGCTGTGGAAAGAGAATATGGGTGGGAAAAGAAGACCAAGAGGAAGCAAAGGAAGAGTTAATGAAAATCTTGAAGACCATGGAAGGAGAGCTTGGAGACAAGCTCTATTTTGGAGGAGACAGCATTGGGTATGTGGACGTTGCACTTGTACCCTTCACCAGCTGGTTTTACACTTTCGAGACATGTGGAAATTTCAGCATAGAGGCAGATTGCCCCAAGCTTATTGCATGGGCCAAAAGGTGCAAAGAAAGTGAGAGCGTGTGTAAGGCACTCCCTGATCCTCTCGAGATTTATGGTTTTATGTTGCAGCTCAAGAAGAGACTTGGGTTAAATTAGGAAAAGTTACCTTGCTACGTTACAAGAATAAAGCATATCATGTTCTGTTTCTGTAGCTCTAGAGTCCAGATTATAGTCTTCCTTGTGTGCACTTGTCTCACACGTTCTTATGTTACTTCCAGTAAATGAAATAAAGAAAGTCTTTTTCTATTATTTCAGATATCATGATAATCACGAGAGTAAATAGAAATGTTTTTGATTATGTTGCTTAATATCATTTCAAATCTTTTCACTTGAAAACTCAAAGGATAAAACGTATTCATCTCCAACTTAATTTTGTTGTTTGGATTGAGTAATTCCAAGTAAAAAAAAATTCACTTCATTTTGAGTTTGAATTTTTAAATTTGAGTTATTTTTATTTGATTATGTTAAGTTCAAGTAATTTTGGATTCAAGTCAAGCGTTCAAATCATTTGAACTTAAGTCATTTCAAATTTAAGTTATTGGGTTTTAAAATCAAATGTTGTTGAATTTAATTAAATCATTCAAATCGTGTTAAATTTTATCAATCTTAATTAAGTTACATAATAATGGTCATGTTTTCAATAATTTATGATATCCTCAAATTTTTTGAAGACCTACCTTTCTTGATGTGTTCATTGATCCCTTTCTTTCATCTATTTGAAGACCTACCTTTTAATAATCTAAACATGCTCTTCTTCCTCCTTATTTTCTGTCTTAGCTTACCAATTTCTTTTCCTGAGCTGCTTGTTGTCTTTTACCTTTTGTGAGTACTTGTCAGTCGATTGTTTCCCTCTGCCATTTTTTCTTAAGTTTCCATATTCCTTTTCTTTCTTTACTCTTTTTCCTCCTCGTCGTTTTCCGATAATTTCCAAAGCCGTTGCAAACCTTCCCTTTCCACTATGTTTTTTCCCTCTTCAAAGGTTCCTTTAGTGAACAAATCTTCAATGCTCGTGTCCTCTACCTATGCGTCTTTCCTTTTACCACTCCTTTTCTTTAATATCCTTTCTCCTTTTACTATTTTCTTTTCTCACAAACCACCTTTTTCTAGGAGTTGGCTTCTCACTCAATTTCTTGCATTAATTCCCAATCATTAAATTCCTCTCCATGACTTAAGCTTTGACTTGATCTTTTAGAGACATATCCCATTAAGAAAAGCAACCTTCTTCGGTTCAATAGGGTATTTTTACTTGGCCTCTATTTTTCTAGTTGAAATTAGCCCAACCTGAAGTTTTTAAAGCCTTTGAATCCACTTGTTTTGTCTATACTCACCCTTCCCTTTTTAAGTCAAGCTTTTTATCACCTAGCCTTTCACTTCCCCACACTATTAGACCTTTCTTTTAGATTTTTCTTTCCCATAACTACTAGCTTTTACTTTGCTCTCTAAGCTCAAGCTATCACCTTCTTTATCTCTTGATAAGATCCTTTATGTCACACTCACTTACACTCCTTACTTTTCAAATTGTTGCCATATTTTCCTTTCTTCCTTACACCATTCCTTATACCTTGAACATCTTTTTCTATCAAAACTTTTTATCCTTTTGTCCCTTGTCAATGCTTTTTCTTGTCACTATTGACTTACATATCTTGTTGCCTAACTGTGAACCTTTCCCTACCTCAATCATACTATGTCAACTACTTGCCCCTCTTTATTTCGAATTCCCCTAATTTCTCTAATACTATGGTTTTGCTTTCTTTATCTTGAAGCCTTTTTTTTTAAATTGTTTTATCTGTGTTTTTTTCGCCTCTCTTTCTTACTGCCACCACCTTTTTTACCTTTCTACTGCCTTGATGCTTCCCTAACAATTTCAATACCTATTGGATCACCTTCTTATCATTTGAATAATATTTTATAGACCTACTCAATTTTTCCCCTACCACCTTGACAAATATAGGAAAAAACTTACCCTCAGCTTCCAATATTGTTCTGTTGAGAATCAATAATCTACTCCTAACTTTCACCAGCATGTGTGCCTTATTGAATCATTCTCTTCTATATGTACTCCTATCAACCCCCATAAATGTTCCTTAACTCTCAGCAATCACCTTGAACATTTGAACGCGTCAAATATGGATTGTCATTCTATATACTCTGACCCACACCCATACTTCTTTGTCAATGCTTGCATCCAAATAAGGTCTAACTATTACAAACCACCTCTAAAGGAGCTCGATATGGTTATCCATCGCCATAATCATCTTTTTTGCTCCTTAAAATTTATCAAGGATGTTAGCTCTTCCATCGTTGTGTATTTCAACTGAGCAATCGTTGAGTTAGCAACTCTCAAAACAAGGGCATTTCCTTCAGCAGCAATGATCTCCCACAAGTCATAGGCTCTCAAATAAGCTTCATCTTAATTCTCCACATTTGATAATTTTAATCAGAAAAATCGAAGGAGCAATAACAGTTATATTCAAAGAAGCCCTTTGAAATAAAGAGTTTAAAAGCTTATCAAACCGAAAATCAATACTAAAAAAAACCCTTTTTCATAATCCCACAAGATTTAGAAAACGCTTTGATACCATTTTAACTTTAAGAACAATAAATCTTGAAAAAACAACAATAGTGAGTAAAGCCAAAGAAAAAGAAGAAGAAGGAGACCTCATAGCCAAATTAAAACTGAAAAATGTCTCATTCATATCCCCACGATACAATAAACTAACCGAAAATCAATACTAAAAAAAACCCTTTTTCATAGTCCCACAAGATTTAGAAAACGCTTTGATACCATTTTAACTTTAAGAACAATAAATCTTGAAAAAACAACAATAGTGAGTAAAGCCAAAGAAAAAGAAGAAGAAGGAGACCTCATAGCCAAATTAAAACTGGAAAATGTCTCATTCATATCCCCACGATACAATAAACTACTAGTTTTAAAATGCCATAGCAAAATGGTTTTAAAGTGAAAACCATAGAATCAGTCTGATGCATTACCTAAAAACAAGGAAATAGGCTATGTGGCCATTACATCTACTGAAGCTAATGTCATGGGGTCATTACCCTCTCTCCCATAAACGCGTTTATAGGGGTGTGTAGTACACCCGCTTATAAAGAGCCCAAGACCTCCCGTTCCTATCTGATGTGGGATAGAGGCACCCTTTGTGACACTTTTTCCCACCCGATTCCGACAACGTCCTCGCTGCCGTCGACCACCCTGCCTACCTCGATCCGTTGAAGCGCTTGGCGTGAGTCAGATGAGGTCCAGTTTGCTCTGATACCACTTGTCTACCTCGATCCGTTGAAGCGCTTGGCGTGAGTCAGATGAGGTCCGTTGCTCTGATACCACTTGTCATGGAGTCATTATCATCTCTTCCATAAACGCGCTTATAGAGGTGTGCAGTACACCACTTATAAGGAGCCCAAGATTTCCTGTTTTATTTGATGTGGGGTAGAGGCACCCTTTGTGACACTAACAGCTAAAGGAAAATAACAAGGAACAAGAAAATAAAATAAAATAAGAACATGTGCATAGCACGTTCATCATATAAGTAAATAGAGCATGTGACAATCACATGATTGTTACTTTACCAATCGCTTTAATAAAGCTTTGCACCCTACTGCAAATCAAGCTTTCACGTCTAACATCACTTACAGCACTCTGATACAAGGCACGTCGACTAGGGAGGCTTTCTACTGCAAAAGAACTTTTCAAGAAGATGTGTGCTTCTGGACAAGTTCCAGATCTGATGAGCTATTCAATTTTACTTCATGGCTTATGCAAACATGGTAAAATCATAGAGGCATTGACATTGTTTCAAGCAATGCAGAACACTGAGTTGGAACTGGATATTGTTTATTATAATATCCTAATTGATGGCCTGTGCAAAGTTGGGCATATTAAACTTGCAATGGAATTATTTCATGGACTCCCTGCGAAAGGTTTAAAACCTGATGTTTACACATATACTCTAATGATCAGTGGACGTTGTTAAGAGGGATTGCCAAATGAAGCATACCAGTTGCTTAGGATCATGGAAGATAATGATTGTTTACCTGATAGCTGTTGTTATCAGCTATACCGCAAAGGCAATACAACTTCTTAAGGAAATAGTCGGTGAGGACCTTTTTGCAGATGCGTGCACTGCTAAATTATCTCGTCTTGTGAGGAAGTAGATCAACCATGTTCTGAAATCTTTCAACAAGATTGTGTAAACATTCAAGTTTTTGGAAACCACGAAGAGTGTTCATGTCTATTTTCACGTCATGTAATGGCCTTTTAGCATTAAAGATTAAAGAAATATTATACACCACGTTTCACATTTTCGCCAGTAATCTTTTTGAGAAATTCTCCATACGTGTGTATGTGTCCATTTCCTTTTTGCAGGTTCTACCTATCTTCCGTTACTGCTTGATTTGGCCTTGCCACGTAATTCCTTAACATCCCAGACGATATGCTTAGTGCACAAGATCTCAAATGCAGTCATAGACTCTTTCAACTGCTTACCATTCCTGCTAATTCTGGCACCCTTTGTCATGGCTAATCATCTTAGCCGACTAATTACATATTCTTCCAGTTTCATTTTCACTTATTACCCTTTCAATATTCATTCCATGTGGCTGGACATGAAGCAAGTTGGTGTTTACATGTGTTCTTGCTTAAGGATATGCCACAACATGTAATCCAATATACATGCGTGCATGCATACGTGTCTGTTTTTGCATCATCTCTTTTAGTTCCTCCTCAAGTCTAGTGCCCGGTCATTCCTAATACCTGCTTTTGGATCATTAAAAATGTATTTTAAAGAGTCAATCATGCTAGAAAGCTTTTGTTGAGTTAGTTAGACAATAAGCCTATATTTTGGGTTAGTGATTACAATGAGCACAGATTGCTTTAGTAGTAATCATGATGCAGATTATAAGCAGTACACTTGATGCTCAAGAGAGGTATTGACCTAAATTTAATAAAGAAATCATCATAAAATACTAGAATGCATTGCAGCTTAAAGTTAATAACAATAATCCGAAACTTTTAGTTTATTTTTCATTGATCCCTCCTTACATTGCTATGATCCTTTATAAAGAAAATTTATGCTACAAGTGCTATGTAAATTGATAAGTGAAGCTTTCTTTTAGTTGATTGATAATTGTTTGATAATCTTTGACATTGCAATCTGTAGATTTATTAGCCTTTCTTGCCAATTTTACTGCTTACTTTATGTTGTCCTTGGAAAAACATCCAACTTTCTCATAATAATAAGAGGATATACATCAAGAGCACACTAGTTTAAACCGGAAAATTTGGATGCTATTTCCTATCAGATTGCAAATACTGGTTGAAAGATTTCACTTTTCCCATTGGATGTTATCTTGCTAGTTTCTTGTTACTTTTGCTCACCTTCCTGTTAGAGGCACCATGAGGCTTGTTGCTCAAATTTTAGTGTTCAAAATCTCTTTGCAACTTGGCTGTACCATGTGCTGGATGAATTGCCTAGAATGTTTGGAGAAGTGGATACCCCTACAAAGGTTTAGTTGGAAAATGATGCAAGAAATCAATGTGGTGAATGTGGGCTTAATGCAGGGAATCGTCCCTGTTTTTATCTAAACATATAGAAGATTTCAGTTCAATGTTTAAAGATGTTGTCGTGCCATTTCTATCTTGTCATTTGCAGTTAGATGTTTGAAACTGGAAGGACATTGCATTGATCTATGTCTGTATACTGTAGAGTTAAAAATTTGATTGGAAACCCATTAACAAAGACAAACCCAAGTACACTACAAAGACAACCCAATATAAACCCAGTTGACTTGCCATGGAGGTATGATAAAATGGGTCTGGTTAAGGTGTATACTAGTTAAAATTTCAGTCAAAGCACTCAGAGGGCAATGAGAATCAATAGTCTCTGTTATCTCTGATGACTACACTAAATTAAGTTAAGCAAATAAGGTCATCACTACAATACAATACACAAAAGCTTCACTATGGCCTGTTACCCTACACCAAACTCTCATCATTTTCGTTTACTAGGAGGGAAACAATTAGACAAATATTAAGCACCAAAATCTGGTCTTTTATCCCTTTTTTCTCCCACATGATGCAATTGAAACTTAGTGAATCTTCGAAATGTCCCTTTCATCACTTTCATGTCCCTTTGTCACTCCTTCGTCAGCTAGAAGCTTTAAGCCGCATGAATAGAAGGATCCAAAACACTTTACCTTTCAACATGTCACCCCAAGGTCCGGAAAGCAAGAAGGTTATAGCTCTAACACCTCCATATGAACAGCAGCTATGAAGATCTATAGTTAAGCCACATCTGGAGGAAAGCAGCAGTTCTCTATAATTAAGGTAAAAGCACTGTCTTCTCCGATGCTTGTTGGCTACCTGTGCAACTCAAGGAAGGAGGACTGAAGTGCATCAATTTCTTTCTTAACTAGGGCACCCTGTTTTCATCATTTGCACAAACTTCAGCATCTTTTTCTGCATTTGACAGGTTCTCTGGAGGTAGCACCCCATCTGGACCATTTGCAAGACCATCCACATCTTTAGCTTCCTCTCCATTGTTTTCATGTACATTGTCATCAATTCTACCATTTTCAGCCACTGATGTATCAATGTCCATGGCCTGGTTTGAGGATATTGAATTGTGCTCACTATTTTGCTCCTCTGATGTTCCCATGTATTGTCCAGAATAAGGCAAGTACTGATACATGGCACGTGCCTGAAGAATAAAAATAAATAAAATGTACCAAACTTTAATGAAATATGAGCATTAGCCTACTAACAGGAGGTATGGTTTTCCTGATAAAAATGCTTAAAATAGAGCTCTAATCACTCACATCATTCCTAACACAGTCAGAGATGAGTTAACTTAAAGATAGACTACAACTTTCTCCACAAAAGGAAACACAAAAAGACATGTCCTCTTATATGGTTGTGGAAAGAGTAAAATCAATGTTTCCAATAGATTACGCTAAGAACAAAAACCATTAGGTTATTTGACTCATGAAAAGTAGGTAGAACAAAAAAAGGAGAAAATTGTATAGATAAATCAACAACTCTCTAATCAATGATTACATGATGAGAGTTGTTACTATTACTAATGGATTAAACCATATCGAGAGATGATTCACTAGACTATAAATTAAAGTTCCAATGTCACTTTGATAAAATGTGATTGCACTAAAAAGATCATTGAAAACATGAATAACCACCTAAGAAAAGAACAAAAATGATATATCAACAAACAAAAGTGGAATACCTGTTGTAATTGATTTATTTTCTCATAAACTATGTTCGCCATCTCCTCAACACCACCAACAAGATATGGATGCCCAATGTCTTCAACATGTCGTTCAGTAAATGACGTGCTCTCATTCAAATTTAGAGCAAGATGATCAGGTCTCTGAAGCAGCAGGTGGAAAGTAGGCTGGAGTTCATAACACTGTTCAAACAGAGAGCGTCGACAAAACACATACAGGCCAAGGCGAGCACGTGACATGGCAACCACCAATCTTCGAACATCACGGAGGTGACCGACAAAGCGAGTACGAACAAGAGAAAGCAAAATAAAATCATTTTGCTGGCCTTGAAACTTATCGACTGTAGTAACCTATAAATCCATTAATGAGAACAACATATGAAATTTTCAAAAAAAAAAAAAGAACAACATATGAAAATAGCCTCAGCATATAAAAATAAATATTTCAACAAGGGCATTTATATGGCTGAAAAAAAATCCATGAAGGCAACCTCTTGAAATATAGCGTCCAATCTACTAAGAAAAACCATTTATCAATACCAACCATAACTTCACTATTTCACAGTGCAATGATTTACCCGTAACCCACACCACCCATGATATCTAAGCAAACATTAACGACAGGTAAAATCTGAAGTAACTAACCTTACTGGGTGGACCAATGAAATCATATGGAAGACACCTTCTGTTGATAACATCACGAATCAGAAGCTTCTGACCATTGTAAGTTGTCAAGATGGAAATTTTATTTGCAGGGTAGCCAAGTAATCGCATGTATATATAGACACTGACAACATATTCAGCCTCCCCTTCATTTTGATAAAACCAAGGAGAGGGGGCAGTCTCACCTCTCCCATGGTAATCAGGCACATCCACTAGTTGGTAATCATAGGAAAATCCAGCATTTGCTCTATGGAAGATAGCTTCCTCTTTCACATAAGGAAGGTCCCCCAAATCCCGATACCTCCAGTTGTAAAGTTGGGCTATACTTGGCCTGGCTCTACCCTGAGCATTAAGCTCAATGTAAGGAATACCCAGCCGAACAAACCTTGTAAACAAACTCTGATCCATGTGGCTGTACTTTTGGAAAGCCATATTTTTCACAACAGGGGGCAGCTGGTGATGTCACCAATCATATGCACGTTTAAGCCGAGCATACCATCTTCCTGCCTTGGAGCAACTATGTGGATAAAGTTTCAATCTCCAGTATCTGGGCACTTCTTCCATCAACAGTTGTCATACTTGAAACCAAGTTAAGGAAATCCTCTTCTTTAGGGCTGCATGCGTACATGTCATCGCCACAATCTTTGCTGCTTGGTCATCAGGTTTTTGCTCGATCAGCTGTTGATTTGAGCAATTCAAATGCCCTGCACTCTCAATCTTGGAACATAGTCTTTAGATGACGAAAGCACCCTTGGCTGCGATATCTTTCTCAAATGATTGGCCAGTAAGAGAGCCTGAAGTGTTGGAGAAAAACTTCCTTGATATATGGAAAGCGGCTCTTGAACTGGGCGAAGAGGTGACTATTGTTGTGTATCCAATTTCCATTACCTCCGCAACGATGAGTCTAGTCATAAGGGGAGATCTCTCTCTCTCAGTGGTGAATACATCAATGATTGAGACCAACGGCACTAATTATATCCGTGCAGTTTACACAATGGAATATAGTCCTCACTATCTTCAGGTAAGTGTAGGCAATACTTAGCATAGCCATCTCTCTTTCCTCTCACTTTTTGCTTTTCTAGGCCGTCTAACAGAGGTCGAGTTGCGACGACGACCGCGTGCCTACTGATTTTCCTAGTATCCTGTTGCTTAGTCTCTTTGCTTCACCCTCTGCACCCAAGACGAAGAAATTTGAGGTGACGTGCAGACGACATCCTCTTTACGGCAAAAACCTAAAAGGGTAAACTCACTATCATAAAAGATCTCTGCAACAATGTTTTACTTCGTAAGTGAAATAATTCATATGCTATGCCATCACAGGTTATATTTAGCTATGAGAATAGCACATATCATCCATGATAGCAAGTGATATTTTAGTTCCTTAGAAGAATCTTATGATGCGGATTTCTCCCATGGTATCACTGTCTCTTAAAAATAAAGTCCTATGTTAGCATAAAAGCCTGATTTGAATGAGTAATTATTTATGTTCTACTGAGAGGATCAATTCGTAGATAAGAGAGACATTCAATCATTTGCATCCGCCCGTATTCGGTTCTTACCCGTTCACTAGGTAGACCACAACCAAAGTTAATCCGCAGTGTAATACATACCTGATATGATCGCTCCTAAGTCTGCAAAAACAGTGCGAAAATTAGGAAGTGATGTTTCACCTCAGGGAAATTCTCTACGAAAATTATGGATACTCTTTAGATCTCAAGAGTTAACTGGTCAGGAAATCACATCAAGATCTCTAGAAAAAATATCACACTTCTAGGCATGATATTTCTCAATAACCGTATTCATGAAAAGTCCAAAACATGCAGGCATTTATAACTCTTTTCTAAAAAATCGTCTTTCCTAAAAAGAGAAAAAAAAAAAAAAGAGGCCAACAGGAACCAAAAAAGAAAGAAATAATGATTTGAAAACAGTAAAGCATCATTATGAAAGCTGTCAATTACCACAGTCTCTCATAAAACACACGTTTAAGTATTGACACAATTGTCCAGGCATAACCAAATTGAACCAACTCCTCCATTTTACTGATAAGTGGAAACTCTTCTTGATAAAATGAGAGAAAAGAAAAGCAAGGTGAATGAAAGTAATACAAGCAAAAGGGAATTGTCAACTTTTCTCAAGCTGAAGAGTTCCATTCCGATACCCTAACCACTTATTAAAGCTACCATATTAAGTAGTTTGCATCAACAAAGCAGTAGTCATCATCCACTGAAATGAGAAACAATAAATTGGGATCTCTTCTATTAAGCTTTCTTCAAGGAAGAACTATTATATTTCAACTCTTTTCAAAATGAAGGTACAAGACAAGAAAAGACAGAAAGAACATTATAATTCTTCGACACTACCTGCCGACGACTAAGTTGCTATTACAACCTCATTTTTTAAGGTGAAGTAACAATACAGAGCAGGAGGCTCCCATATTGGGGTAAAATAACAATCACACTAAACAAAGTCCTTAATTTGAAAGCACATTGTTAAGTGGCACAGGAAACAACTATTCAGGTTGAAGCTAAAACCAAATTAACAAGAAAAACTTTTACATTAACATGAACCAGGAATGCAAAGATAGAAGTTGACAGATTCGAAATATGCAATTTAATGTGAAAGAGTGATATACCAAATCCTAGAAAAGGAATTGTTGCAACACGAATGCAAAGAAGTCTAACTTCTCATCTTATATCATTTCTCATCCCTCTTATATGTTAGAAAATAGAAACCATTCCAAATTATAGTTTTAAAAGAGATAAGCCTATATTACCAACTCCTCCGTGTCTAGTTCCAGCTAAATACTACAATCAATTATGGGTATGTTCATTTTGAGATGCAAGGTAACTTTGGGGCATCTCATCCCAACATGCTAGATTTCTATGAAGCAGATACCTACACTATCTTTGATATCTAATGTCTTGTTAGCATATAGGATCCCTAGTAAATTTGTTAGCATATAGGATCCCTAGTAAATTTGTCAGTAATTTTTCTTAGACACAACCTAACCTCCTCTATACTAACAGGAAACCTTGGAAGCCCATCTTCTCTCAGTGGTTTACCAATTGAATAAAGCAAATAGGAATGCCAAAGATAAAAGATTACTGGAAATGTAAGATTCCAGTAACAGAAACTGCAGGGATTAAAGTAACTTTCTGCTGTCATGCAGGTGTCCAAGAAACATTCTCCTATCAAACAAAGTAAAGGTATCAAACAATCATTCCATTAGATTACTAGTAATCCTCTAACATCTCTCAAAGCAAACAGAATACACATATGCTAGCAAAAGCATAATGAAGTGTCATTCATAAGGTCTCTTCAGGAACAACTTAGATACAAGTGAGTGAAAAACTCAAAACATATGAAAAGAGTTGCACACTATTAAAAGACCATAAATTGTCTAATTAGCGGAATCATACACCTCCCTGCCCCAATTATTTATCTTAGAAAACAAACGAAATAAAAAAATGCACAGAATTCACTTAGTAAAGTAAAAAGGAAACAGGAAGTTAACAACATTATTAAAATTCCAAGATAAAAACTGAGAGACAAATAAGTCAGTAAAGTAAAAAGGACACATGAAGCTAACAACATTATTAAAATTCCAAGATAAAAACTGAAATAGAGACAAATAAGATATCAACAAAATTTCCATTAAATTCAAAAAGAGTTTCCTGATACCTGGGTAGGTGTAAATCTAACTGAGTTCTGTTTTGGTTGATCTTGAGGATAAGGACCTGGGTCCGGAGGGATGTATGCTTCAACAATTAGTTTTTCTTTCTCAACACAAGCGTGCACCATATTGGCATCATTCAGTGAACCAGTATCAGATCTTCCATTTCCTGACAGAGCATGAGTATCGCTTTTAAGCAACCGAGGAAGCTTGATACGAAAAGGTGGCCTTGGATCCAAATTTTCTCTACCATCTGAATCAACAAAGTAAACCTTGAAACAGAACAAGAAAAGAAGGTTTCAGCATTCTCCAGAACACATTAAACTGCAGCATTAGAAGTAAACATTGATCAGTAAAGAAAAAGTAAAACCTGATAATGTGGAAAACTATCTTTCAAATGGTCTGCACTAAGAAAAGTATCTTTGAAATCCACTGTTTCTAGAAGATCAGGCATGTTTGTCCACTGTGCAGCAGAAGGATGCCCATAGCCCAAAAATATTTTATGCAACCAATCAGGAACAATACAATATTCATTCATAAGATCTCTGATAGACTCTAAAATTGCTTTGAAGTTATTTTCCTTAGGTTTCCTCCTCATCAACACATTAAATGTCCCATAAACATCTTCAGCACCTTTTTCAGCAATGTCAGTCACATCCATGTGATATTGTGCAGTATCTAAAGCAATAGTCACAGTTCTTAGTTCACCTTTTGGTGGCTTCCACTCCTCACGTTTAGTTCTTCCACTAAAATCATTCATGAGAGTTCCCTCCTCATCACGGATCTCAATAATTTCACATCCCCGTACATATTGAAGGCCAAGCTTCTCTGGCACACTAGCTTTAGCATCTTCCTCTGCACTTAGAGGCTTAAATGAGGGGCTAATAGATAGCAAAAATAAAACATCATGCTCCTTAAGGGCATCCCATTCTGATCTTATTCGTGATCTATAACTAGAAATGCTGTAGGTAACCTCTGCAATTACGGAAGCTGGCTTGACTTCTCCGATATTTGGCTGCTTTACCTCAGTGATTTTGAACTCTTTTATTGGCACAGCCATTCTTGACCACCCACGAAAAGCAGTTTCTCCCTCATTATTGATGTAGGCAAGAAGGTGTGGAACAGCTTCTTGGATGTCCTCACGAATTTCATATGTAGATTCAAGACGGAAGAGATTGAAATTCCTTAGAAGATAATCATGGAGTGTTAAGAATTGTAGGTTAAGCTTTGGAAGAGCTAGACAACCTTCACCAGAGTAATTAATACTTGGCACAACACTTTCATCCCACATAATCTGCTCATTTGGGTAGAGAGGAAGAGCATTTATGGCTTCCTTTTGAGATTGCTGTTTCTCAAAAAAGGAGACCATCACCTCAATGAGAAAATCAACCCTATCTGACCAAGGATCACTCTTTGAGACCAGTTTGAGCTGAAAAGAAAAATGGTAAATCTGTTAATAAAGCAATGATCTCAGCACTCAGAAACTAAAATGGTAATATTGTTATAGTAACGGTAATCATTCACAGAAAGGTGAGCATGCAAGCATATCGCCGGCCAAACTAACAATCAAAAGAAAACAAGTTTTGGAGCTAACTGAATAAAGCAAAAAACATGGCAAAGCAAACATGAGGATTTAGAATAATCTTGTACTAATTAAGCAAGATAGTCAGGCATTGACCAACAGAATAACAAAATGCTGATTGATGTAGAAAAAGGAGGGAAAAAAAAGAGAGATAGATAATAGAAGTTAGAGGAAAAATCAGAAATAGAAGCAATGATGGAGAAACAGATGTACTAGGGGAGAAAACCAGAAAAAAATCAATAGAGTGAGAAAAATCTCAACACTCAAGATTTCAAAGTCTCAGAATCAATAGTTCATCATCCAAGACCTAATGAAACCTGAAATAACATAAAGTATTGACAAACTAAATCCTAACCCTAACAAAATAAAAAAGTAAGTTAAAAGAACTTAAATTACAACCCATAAACCATGACAACTGCCACACATTCGGAGCGAACATCTCAACATAACTTCATTCTTTGAAAATCCTGGTTTCACAAGAAACAAAAAACTTCACAACCTACGAACCTTACAGCAAACCAAGTCCTTTAATTCTTCAGAAGAAAGAACGGATAATTTTTTTGAGAGATCTGCACGCTTGTGTATTGCACCAATGTTGGCCAGTGCAAGTTCTTGCAACTACAATCACCATAGAAACAAAAGGAAAAAAGGTTTAGATATCACTTACAACATCAATACTTCATAGATCTGAAATCTATGAACTATAAAAGATAGGGCATTGTGCTAGTGAGAAGCATTTGTAGATAAACCAACTGCTTATGACAAACCTTAGGAATTTTCTTAAAAGCAAGCAGCTGCAAGGATTGAAGGCGATCATAATGAGATTGAAGCACCTCATCATCTGTCAACTGAGTGCCAACATGATCATTTATCTCAAAATTTTCATAGAACTGTAGCAAGTCCACAAGTTGTGCAAAGAGTTTCCCTTCGTTGCATCTATAAAGAGCACTTAAATGGCATTTGGCAACAACAGCTACATCAGCCACAAGAGGCCTCAGGTACCTGTACCTCAAAAAATACAATGAAACTGAGAAACGAAGATGATAATTAAAAGAAGGGTGAAAGAAAAGTAAGAAAGCAGATGAGAAAGGAGTTTCCCAAACAATAAGACTTCTGTTAAAAGTCAAACCTCCCCCCTTCATTTCCTAAAAGAGCAGGAAAAAAAAAACCAACAACAAGAACAGGGAAACAAATTTGTTAAAAACTAAAAGAATACAAGACCCTGTTGCAGGGCAAAGATACCTCCTTGTTGGCAGTTGACTCAATAGATCAATAAGAAATTCCATAAACCTCTCACAGTACAAGACAGAAGCATCATCAACTTGCTCGAAACTACTAGCATCAAGTTCGTCATCTTCATTAACAGAATGCTTCTTGGAAAACACCTTGTGATCAAGCACCTGAGTAACATTGAAAAATGGCAATTTACGTGCTGCAAAATCGTTGAACATCCCCAACCCAACCTCCCCAATTAAAAAAAAAAAAAAACAACAACAGCAACTAATTTTCCAGCAGAGTACCTCAAGAAACTCTTCTATCAGATTTCTCAAAAAGTTTACTTCCAATGAAGATAAGGGATCAAGATGTATGCCTTGCTTCTTAGCATCATCAGATTCTTTCTTTATCATTCTTTTCCATTTCTTGATCAAATCAGGATTAAGACAAAGTTCCATCTACAAATGAGAAAGGAAAATCAGATACCCACAGGGAAAAGAGGGATTTTAGATACAAGTTATCCAATAAACCCTTACCTGAAAACGACCATATGACAAACTGTGCCAGGATCGCAAACTTGCTAATCTAAGGACAGTTTCCCTTACAATTTCATCTTCCAAACTCTGTTACATTCAATAGTTACAACATCAGAAAACAGATAGGCGCTCCGGAAGATTGTTCTATGTCTACACATATACTTTTCAAGTATAGTTTCCCATCTTCAGCTCTAACATACTGTTTTGGGGCAGAGTACACAAATCGTTCTTCCATTCAACCAGTTTAAGGTTAGGAGCCATTGATTTTTTTTTTAATTTTCTGTAAACTTGTTCACAGAGGGGAATCAAGTTATTAATAAAAAGAAACTTAACTCATTTGATCCAAAAATGAAACAATTTTCCAATTTTCCAGTGATTTTAAGAAGGTAGTCCATTGTCCCCTAATCCCTGATTGCAGTTATGGCAAAAGAGGTATTAACTTTATCTTCTTTTTGAAAGGCAAAGGGGTACATAAGAATTTTGAGCTACAGAATGCGAGATAGCTGTCTACCATCCCATAAATCCCACCCACCCATTCCATGATTCAAACTAAGACCTCTGGCTGTAAGATAAGCGCTAGTGTGTCCCCTTAGGGACAAAAGAGATGTTATTTGTAAAATGATGCAAACTCATTCTGCCACCCACAACTTCTCACTTTATCTCTTCTAAACATCTGGCCCCTCTGTCTCCCCTTCTATCTCCCCCGAAGCCTTGCACCACCATCTTTTGGCAAAGAGTTCAGGCAATAATAATTTAGTGCTTGTTTGGCCTAGCTTTTTTTCAGCTTATCCACCTCTTAAAAGCCAAAGCCAGACCAGACAAAAATTTGAAAAAGCTCTTAAAAAATAAGTAGGTTTTTTATAAAGAACAAAATTTTGAAAAAAAAAGAGCTTTAAATAATAAGCTGTAAGATAAGACCTCTGGCTGTAAAATAATAGCTGTCTCCTCTTTTTCAAAAACACGCCTCTTTTTTAGGAAAATTTTTCTTTTTGTTTCAAAAATGTCCTCATCCATTAAAAATAATTCCAACATTATTTGTTTTCATTTTTATATGATTTATTATTAATTATAAATTTTATGTTATATAAAAATACTTTTTATAAATAAAAAACTAAAATTAACTTTTTTCCATTGTGAACAAAAGAATTTGTGATTAATAAAGAATTATTTATTAAATAACCTTTATGGTAATTTTAATCAAAATTAAAACTTATGTAAATTATTTTATCAAACAACTTATTTATAAAAAAGAACTTATAAAAATAAATTTACCAAACAGATTTAGCTTAATTTTAAAAGCTATTATTTTTCATAAGAGCTTCATAATAGCTTTTAAGCTAAAAAAAAGCCAGGCCAAACAGGTACTTATAGTCTTCTTTCTCTGAACAATATCTCCCTATCCCATTACTTCTTCCTTCTTTTTACCTCAGATTGGACATGCTATATTACCATGCACTGATAAATTTGGTGCCTGTTTGATGAATGGGTAGGTATAGGGTGCAGTTGGTGGTAGACAGGATGTTGCTCACCAGCAATTGCATGCCCCTGAAGTGACAATGCTTGAACATGAAGAAAAACAAAGGCAAATAGCAGAATCCCAGAACAAATGCCATATTCAAAAGCAACTATTCAACACATTTGTTGCCAATGCAGAGATATTAAATTTCTCCATTTCAATTTGCTCAATATTGAACACAATGGAAACTTTTACATGTGTTGTCTAGAAACATCCTCACTATTCCAACCAATGTGATTTTCAAGTCTACCTTTATCCTCTTATCCTCTCTACTTGCGTTAAACCGTTATCTTAAACACCTACATCCCCAGCCTTATGATGAATATAGCATAATACACTTTCACCACTTAAACAACCATGAAAGTAGATGAATGGAACATGTTATTTTCCTATGTTTATTAGTACTACTCATATCCTGGCTCATTGACATGAGCCTCTTGTGGGTAAACAATCAAGGCATCTAGATTCCATCCAGAAATGACTAGTCAAAGCATGCTAAAATTTATCAACCGAAAGACAAATTATCATCAATAGAATAACTGCTACTAAAGAGCAAATATTTGACAATACATGAATTTGTAATGTATAAATGCATTTACTAATAGTGTCCTCATGGCACTAAATTACCTGAAAAGCATTGATCATGAAAACTAGATAATTCGTTTTCTCTGCAATGGTTAAGTCTCTTCCCTGCATCCAAATCAGGTTATCAAAAATTCAACCTATGTGTCAATATTTTCTAAACAAAGAATACTGAAGTACTACATTTAGCGCTTTTGTTTGAAGAAATGAAACAAATATGACCACATCTACAAGATCATACATCAAATAGAATAGCTTGGGGAGTTCTTCTATACCATTAGATACTTTCTTAGAAAATTAATCAAATTTTAATTAGACATTTAACAAGCCCTCAATTGTACTAATTGAGAGAATCATCAATACAAACCTCCTTCAGGCGAAGGACCCTCTCAAGGAATCCTGTGAACACATCCTTCTGATCATAAAAGCATGACCAAGCAACCACGTTCTCTCGAAACTGCAATGTTCAAAGATAAATTGTCCGGAGTCACTCATTGAATTAATTCAAGCTTGCTATTTACTTCTTACTTTTCGCTTCCTAAAATGTTATTAAACACCAAAAACATGCAAAAGAAACTAAAATTATACTTGATTAAAAATGAGCAAAAGACTAAAATCCCACACCAACTTTAACATAACTATGTAAAAGTAATATCATGCATTTTGTTCTCAAAAACATTTATATTTCAATATTTTAGTTTATTTCTAACACCAACTCTAACATAACTACTTAACAGCATTACTCATTATTTGCTTCTACATCAAAACGTGTATTTTCATCTCTTGCTTGTAGAATAAAAAATCGAGAAGCAAAACCAACAACGAATCAGTAACTGCAACAGTTTAAATCTATGAACTCCAAATTATGTAAAACAAAATTAATTATAAAAAACACTTACCTTCTCATTGACCATCAATATCATTGACATAACATGCTCATACGACGCCGTCTCAGCATCAAAATTAGGCCACAAGTAATTTTCCAAATACTGACTGACTTCCAATATCATAACCCTTTGCAACGGTACTGTCTTCCTCTGCGACTTCCCCTCCGACTTCACAGTAAGCTCCGTGTCATAAATCTCCTTAACTAGCTGAGGATCGAAAGGCTTGTTAGGCTTCGAACCGCCACTCTTTAGCCAATTTGCCGTGGCTATCCTAGTCAGCTGGTCTCGCTGGATTTCAGATAAAGTAATAGAGCTGGGAAGGGATGAACCGGGGCCGGATTTTGAGTCCAGTTTGTCAGTGAACTCGACTGGGTACTCGGCCACATGGTGGCGCTTGAAGTCGTAAACGCCGGTTCCGTGGACCTTTGTCATTGGGTGAAGTTGGTGAGTTTTAGGGATAAGGTTAGGGTTTTGGTGATAATTTAAAATTGCTAATGAAAATGGAGAATGAAGTTACAAAAAGAAAAGGTTGATTGGACGAGGATGAATGGATTAGCCGTTGGCTTTGAGGCAATGCATGATTTGAATGAAGACTCGGAAGGTTTTTGATGCTGAAGGACTTTTGGGGGGGGGTTTTGCTGCCGCCGAAGAAGAGTGTGTCTTCTTTGCCTTTTATACTTGGGTTTAGAGTTTCGGCCCGTAAACATTCATCTGCTTTTTCAACATTGGAAAGGGCCTCTGGCCCAAATAGAGTAAAACTGAAAGAGCTAAGGCCATTTCAAGCCAGCAAGCATACCCTTTAGCCTTCTAAGGTTTAGTTCGGCCTGTTGCGGTTGAAAACAGTGTATTTGAAGTCAAGAAATTATCGCTTCAATGCTGATTTGAGATTTTTTAGCATTTGATATCGTGCATAGTGCTAAAAAAAATTAAATAAATTATTATTTTTTATTATATTTAATTAAATTTTTATATTTTTATTATATTTAATTAAATAAATTCTTGTAAGTAATTATCATTAATTAAAATACTATTTATCATTTTATATCCACGTAACACTAATATAACATTGATGCAGATAGTGAAAAATATTATATAGTCATTATCATGTCAAATTAATATGACATATTATCATCCATTATAACATATTAATATACCACATCAACATCAACAATTATATATTAGTGTGCCACATTAACATTACGTAATACAGAATGACAAATGACATTTGAATTAAATTAATCATTAATTATAATATCTTATTTGATTCAAAATAAAAGTATACGAGTTTTTTTTACTCAAAATAAAAATACAAAAACTTGATTAAAAATAATAAAAGTATAAAGATTTATTTAAATTTTTTAAATAATTTAAGAGCTTTTTAAATATTATACCTTGATATTATTGTGAAAAAGTGTGGTGGTGAGTTAAAATATACAAAAAGATATGATATTGAAAAATAAATGAATAATCATTGTGAGTTAAATTGTTGCTTAATTCAATTTTACCAAATAATTAAAATATAAAATTTAATAAAACGCATATTGCATCAAATTAGAAAATATATGAATCTCGCTGTATTTTCATTTTAAATTCCAATATGTCATTATAACAAAAAGATGGCAATTTTTATATGTTTGAAATAAAATTTAAATAAAAAATTATTAAATCGTCTAATAAAAACAATTGACGATGCATAAGCATTTGAATAAGCAAACAATATTATAAATCAAATAAAGAGCATTATTCATTATTTATTATTAAAATTTGCACATAACTATAGATAAAACGTGCCATAAGAAACGAAAATATAACATAACACCGTAACAAACACATGAACACACAATGATCTTTGGCACGCCATAAGTTATAATAGTAATGTTTTTAACATTACAAATGGTGGTGGTAACTTGAGCCATCTAAGGTGACGTTTGGTACATTACAATGCAATTTGATTACAGGTAATGTGATTGCAAGTAATGTGATTACAGGAAAAATAACATTACAGTGTTTGGCATGTAAGCAAAATAATGCTTAAAATACAGAGAAGATAACATTGCAGTGTTTGATTTATAAGCACTTTAGTGGGAATGTAATGTTAATTATCAAAATTACCCCTAATTATTAAAATA
>NW_018397259.1:4233980-4244113 GCF_002168275.2 Theobroma umbraticum | reverse complement strand
GAGGCTCGATCTCTCATTCAATGATTTTAGGAATTCCAAGATTTCAGCTGGGTTTGGTAGCTTTGGAAATTTAACACATTTTAAACTCTCCAATTCACGGTTTTCAGGCCAAGTTCCATCCGATATCTCCCGTCTTTCCAAGCTAATTTCACTTGATCTTTCTTCATTCAAACCACTCATTCCTGATGAATCACAATTGAAGCTTGAGACAACTGCTCTTGAAAGGCTTGTTCAGAACCTGGATGAGGTACAAGAATTTTACCTCGACGGTATAAACATGTCATCTGTTGATCCTAGTTACTTGACGAATCTTTCTTCTTCTTTGACATCTCTCAGTCTCCGAAATTGCGAATTAAGAGGTAAAATTCCTGAAAGCATTTTCCAATTTCCAAATCTTCAGTTTATTGATTTAGGCATTAACCCAGAACTCGCCATTTATCTTCCAAAGTCCAATTGGACCAATCCCCTCGAGTTTCTGATCCTAGAAACCACAGAAGTCCTTGAAGGACTGCCTGATTCAATTGGAAATCTAAGGTCCTTACAGTTTCTAAATCTCGTTGGTTGCAACTTGCAAGGTTCAATTCCCTCAACAATAGGAAACCTATCAGAAGTTATAGCTTTGTTGCTTTCATTTAACAACTTCAGTGGTCATATCCCTCCATCAGTTGTGAACCTCCCACAACTTACAGATTTAGACATGTCACATAATCAACTAGTAGGCCCTATTCCTTATCATGCAAGTGGGCTTTCAAAGCTAGTTAGTTTATACCTCTCTGATAACTTTCTTATTGAAGCAATACCATCTTGGGTTTTGAACCTACCATCATTACAAAACCTCTATCTTGGAAACAACAGATTCACAGGAGATATTCAGCCATTCCAATCTAAATCCTTGACGGCAATCGATTTTGGTAGTAACAGGCTGCAAGGCCACATTCCAAGCTCAATTTTTAAACTTGCAAACCTTACACTGCTTGATCTATCTTTTAATAACTTCAGTAGCATTGTAGGGTTGGACATGTTTTCAGAGCTAAAAAACCTTGAGTGGCTTGATCTTTCACATATTAAGCTGTCATTAAGCAAGAACATCAAAGTCAACTATACATTGCCCAAACTGCGGTCATTGTTCTTGTCTTCTTGTGACTTGAGTGAATTCCCAAATTTTCTAAGAGGGAATAAAGATCTACTTGGCTTAGACCTCTCTAAGAATAGAATCCACGGACAGATTCCAAAGTGGATGTGGGATGTGGGAAAGAATACTTTGTCTTATTTAAGTCTTTCTCAAAACTTCTTGACTGGCTCAGTAGAATTTCCGTGGCTCAACATTCTGAGTCTCCAACTGCAATCTAACATGCTTCAAGGAGTGCTACCAGAGTTCATGAAGGGATGTCAGTTAAAGGCTCTCAGCTTCTATGGAAACCGATTCGAAGGGGACTTACCGCAGTCCCTGGTTAATTGTACAAGCCTAGAGGTTTTAGACTTGGGCAACAACAACATGAAGGGTACATTTCCTTACTGGTTGGAAACTCTGCCAGAGCTTCAAGTGCTTGTTTTAAGCTCAAATAAGTTCCATGGTTTGGTACCTAAGTCGAAAGCAAAAGTTCCTTTCCCCAAGTTACGAGTTCTAGATCTCTCTAACAATGGTTTTGTTGGTCCTTTGCCTACTTGGTACATTGAGAATCTAAAAGCTATGGCATATCTTGATGAAGGTAATGGCTCGGTGAGATACATGCAGGGCAGTCGTTCCTATAATTATTCACTCACTGTGACAATTAAAGGATTCAGGACGCAACTGGTGAGAATTTTAACCATATTAACAAGCATTGATCTCTCCGATAACAACTTTGAAGGCGTGATTCCAGAAGTTTTGGGGAAGCTAAGTGCACTCAAAGGGCTTAACCTCTCAAGTAACAATCTAGGCGGCCATATCCCACCATCACTAGGAAACTTGACCAAACTTGAATGGCTGGACCTCTCATCAAACAAATTGGCTGGAAAGATTCCAGAGGAATTGGTCGATTTAATATTTCTTTCCTTTATAGACCTTTCGGACAATCAACTTGTTGGATCTATACCTCAGGGCAAACAGTTCAACACATTTGAAAACAGTTCCTACAAAGGAAATTTCGGGTTATGTGGCCCCCCATTGTCAAAGTCTTGCAATGAGACACCAAAGCCGCCATCGCCAACCTTGCCGTTGGAAGATGACTCAAAATCAGGAATTCGGTTCGGATGGAAAGTTGTGTTGATGGGATATGGATGTGGAGTCATATTTGGAGCAGCTGCCGGTTATCTAGTTTTTCAAACTGGAAAACCCAAATGGTTCATCAATTTGGTTGGTGTAAAACAGCACCAGAAGGTAAAAAAGTCGAAGGAGAAGAAAGCCACCAGAGGTGCTGGAAGAAGAAACTAGTTGCAGACAGAAGTGGTGTTCCATTTTGCCAATAATTTTTGGGAATCAGTGTCTTGACTAGACAAGCTGTTCTGGGATCTCTGTTTCAGACACATGCTTCTGTCTTTTGTAGCAATATTCATACCTCAAACTGGCTTTCAGCCTCTCTTTTTTATCACCAACTTTTTAATTATTTTACTTGAAATTTATATCTTTGTGCAATCTAGTCTTTTGCTAAAAGATGCAGTTCAAATGGAGGGAAAAGTGTTTACATGGACAATAAATTTAAGATAAATTTACGAGAAATAATAAATTAGTTAACTATTAAATGAATATATGATAATTATCTAATATTGTTAATTGTTAATGAAACTTAAGAATTTTATCATTAATATATAAAATCATAATTTTATTACAAATTAGGGACTTATTAATTCTCACTATTTGACTTAGTAGTGAGTGTAAATATTCTTATTCAAACAATTGAATTTGAAGGTACCATATACTCTACTGTTTTATATTGTCAATCTCAATTCTTTAAAAGGCTTAAAATCGGTGCATACAATAAGCTAAAGTTGCTTCCTACGGTGGTTAGGGGAGAAAACCAGATACGAGGAAGGGACAGGCGAGAGGACCGCCGTCTTCCCTAGCGATCTCCCGCTCTACTTCTGCAAAGAGCTGCCTCCTTTTATATAAAAGGTGACTCTTTTATACTCTTTTGTATGAAATTCGAAATTGGGTTTTCATTATCTATTTGCTCTAAGCATTGATCCAAATTAATTAGTTGTTTAGATTCCAACAATGGGTATTTGGGATTTGCAGTAGTGTTGATTATTTGCTTTCGGTGAAACGATTCTATGAACTCGTAAAAAAAGAATGGAAATTTGATGCATTTTGCAAATGAAGGGCTTTGGTAGCTAATGGCAAAACCAAGGTCATATAGTAATTGGGAAGAATTGACTGTTGAGACTTCTGAATTTGTATTCTATGTTCTATTTTTATCTTAGCACTTGTCATTCATGCTTTGCTTAATTATCATCGCTTTTGTTGCTTGCTTTTTATATTTTGTTATCTAAAAAATTTAATCTTGATTCTTTTTTTTCTTTTTTTCAAAATATTGTTTGCTTTCATACCCAAACGAGCTTTCTATTTTATGTTTCTGGAAACAATGTGTAAGTAGTAAAATCAACAACTAAGTGAACTCTTAGCCATTATGGTTTTCTCTTGTGAGGTTAATAAGATTAAGAATACCTAGTTGAAGCTTCTGTTTTTTTCCCCAGCTTTTCAATATGGAAGACGCTGCAAAGACTGCCAGAGAATCTCTTGACCTGGCATTTCACATCTCAAACATTCTTGATACTGGTCTTGATCGGCATACCCTCTCAGTTCTCATTGCACTCTGTGACCTAGGTCTGAACCCTGAGGCATTGGCTGCCGTTGTTAAGGAACTCCAGAGAGAACCCTGTTCCTTGCCCCCAACACCAACTGCCCCATCATCATTTCCTTAAACAGGTTTGTAGTACATACTGGTAGTTTTTAAGATTGAGCCGGGAGACTTTCAGGTGACTTTTTGACTACTGTTTAAGTCTTGTTTGTATGTACTAAAGAAAAAGAGAAAAGGGAGTGATGCATGTAATGTTAATAGCACTTCTCTGTGCTCAATATTCTCCAACATTATACATATTTCAACACCAGGTTCAACATCAACTTCATTGATTCCTTTCCTGTATCTTCTTTTAATGGTCTATGGATGGAGCCTGGTCTAGTTTGTAAAGTTCCTCCTTTTATTTTGTAAAACATGTTTGTAGGAGTTTAAGTTTTACATCCAATGTGCATATGTACAAAGTTGTGTTCCAATTAGAGCCTCATAAGATGACTTAGAATTGTAAATAAATTATGAGATTGAAACCAACAAATATAAACTCTCAATCATAATGATATGTTGGTAGCTAAGATAAAAATAAAGCATAGAATAACATGCTATGCGATTAAAAGAGAATTGAAGAGAGAGAGAGAGAGAGAGAGGGAACTTAGTGTAGATAAGAGGTAGAATAACATTTAGATGTTAATTATTTAAATGATTGAAATATATACTATGACCTTTGCAATACTAATCTCTCCAAACGCTATCCTAAAGAATATTTTACCAATGGAACACCAGTGTCCTAACAGAGCATTAGTATTTACTATCTGTCTGCATATGGTTGTTGAAAATATATTGGGCAAGTCATGTTGTTTACTGAGAGTTTCTGGATATCATACAATGTAGCATTATAATATAATCTGTATATGCATGCAGAGATAGTGTGTCATAAGCTCACTAAACAAGCAACATCATTTGTAGGATAGAGGTAGTATATGATATGCAGGAGAAGAATATGTTGCCCCTTCATTGTTGCTTACCTGTTCTTTGTCTATTAATATAGTAGAGAGTACCTTTTGAATACCAATTTCAGTTCCTGCATGCTTGGTAGAATAATATTCTCAAGATGTACGTCTGATTTTCCATGGATTGTACTATTATTTTGTTCCTTTCTGCTTTTTAAGGCTTAAAAAACACATGAAACTCCTCTAGTTAATTTCTTTGTCATATTTCAACAGTCCATAATATGTTGGCATAAATGCTCCTATTCATCATCCCCTATGGTTTATATCTTGACACTTCTTTCACTGGTCCAGACTCGATGAATTAGAATGTGAAGTCTAAAGTGGGCTTCAAAGAGATAGAGCAGTTCTTTTCTGGCCAACAATTACTGCTCAACCATATATCACAATAGTGTGCTGCTGATAGTTCTAGTTGCAGAATCATCTCTATCTTGTGATGAATGTTGTGTATTGGAGGTTTTTAGAATTCTTGTTCCTTCACTTTTCTAAACTTTTATGTGAATAAGTTCTGTTTGTAAATATTCTCAAGAAAAATGGTCGTCATAGATTTTCCTTTATGTCGTTTTGTTCGAATATGACCTGCTGACATATGTACCTCTTTTATATTGAAATAGATACATAAGTTTTTAATGATACTCTGGCAAAATATTTGAGTTAGTTTATGCAAAATATAATTTGTCGATGATGCAAGTGGTCTCGGTTCTGCTTTGGAGTCTTTCATGATTCTGGATTGTTACAACAACAAATATGAACTTTGAAGTACCAACTTTCAATTTGGGGTTTTCCTCTGCCTCTTTCGTTGCAGTGCCTCCCCCCTGGCCCCCAACTTTTTCTGCTTCTGGTAATGCGGGATTAGTTCTCAGGTTTGGCTGTAATGAGAAGTGAGAACCAAATAAAAGGGATTCAATTTCCTACAACATTTTTACCGTAACTTAAGAATATTAGAATGTTGGCCATTTATAGATTGAGAGTATTTGCAATGCAAATGGACATGATACAACATTCCCGGTAGCAGGTACTTTTTAACCCTTGCCATCAATTGTAAAGGATGTGGTTTTTAGCAACTAAACAATATGTAAATGGCATCTTCAACTAAAGTTAAAGAGAAGCAAACAGAAACACAAGGCTGAGGCAAGTAGAGGGGTGGTGTTAGGGGATGGTTGTGCAAGTACAATGTAATTTGGTGCGGTGGGGACTGGGGAGGACTGATGGAACAGTAGCTAGTCGGGTGGGTTTGGGTAGTGATGAGAGAGCTGCACCACGCCAATCCCATATTAGCACAGCATATGCTCTACAAGGACAGTTGAGACAGCTCTCAACATTCTGTTTTCTCCAAACCTACATCTAACCATTCCTTTCTTCTTCTAATATTCTTTTGCACCAATTTAGCCTGTCAACTTGTATTATTTTTTCTTTTTAAAGAACTTGCATAGAGTAGTGTGACAAGAATACCAAAAATATGTATAGTTAAAAGGCTGCAAGGTACTCGTAAAAAACACACAGCAGGGTGTATTAAGACCAAAGCAAGCTCATAGCTGGAAAAACAAAGAAACCGGCTAGAAACCATTCAAGTCATCAGTTAGATTGCAGAATAAGATATTGTAGCGGATTCTTACACTCTTTTGTTTGCTTCATTCCCCAAAAATTGACTGTTCAAATTCTTGAGTTCTTGGTGATAAGTTTTCAGCGGCTTTTGCTTACATTGAGGCATGCAATGTTTTTTTTTTAGTTTCTCTTTGGATGGATATTATAATTCTTTATCTGTTTCACACATGAAGAAATGAGTATGGGGACCATGGCATCCTGCGTTTCACTGTGACTTTTGCAGAGAATAAACTTATTATTCTGCCATTCTCTAACTGATAAAGCATGCCCTTTTTTTTTTTTTTTTCTAGTTTCTAGTTTAGCATGTTTATGTTTTGGAAACGAAAAATTCATCCTAAAAGAAGAAAGAATCAAACCAGGAATCGATTCCGATTGCTATCAGTTTCAACTTATAGAGCAATGGCCATGTTGATATTCTTTTTCATTTATCCACCAATCTAAGTTACGTTCTGCCAGTATTCTGCATATGTGAACTTGGATATAAACCAGATAAAGATAAAGATTGTAAAAAAATAAATGGAGGGCTAAAAATCAACCAAAAATTTGACAACTCAAAGCTGGTTATGTCCTGTAAAATGGACATTAGGCAGCTGTATTTAGCTTCATAGTCAAGCCATGTTCATTGCTAAAATTATCTGCCAGCACAAGAAACAAGTACGGAAGCTTTAAGAGAAAGATATTTCGAAGGATAAAGTCTTGAGGGAGGACAAATATAGAAGAAGCCTTGACGTTTTGGTAAGAGCAGCACAATAAAATGTTTGGTTGGCTCTATGGGAAGACAAGATTTTCCAATGCCATGTCTGTAAGTGCATGCTCTAGCAGATGATATTTGTTCAAACCCCTGCTTCTATATTGATTTCGAGTTCTTTTATCGGCTTTTGTTTTTGTTTCCTTTGATAGATTGTTGAGCTTTTGGTACACATGGATTGTGAAGGATGTCAAAAAAGGATACGAAGAGCAATCTCAAAAATAGATGGCAAGAGTTCATTTCTATGTATTTCTTGTTTGCATTTCATCTATGTTACTCGGATTCGGGATGAGTGTCAGATACGTGTCTGTCAAATATGTGTAAAGAATCAGAGTAACAAAGCATTTCATGATGTGCTTATTAAGTGCCTTACTGCTTACAAAAAATAGACGGTAGGAGATCATGTTTCAAGTTAACTGAAATGAATGCAGGGGTAGACAGCTTGGAAATCGACATGGATAAGCAGAAGGTAACGGTGACAGGATACGTTGATGAGAGGAAGGTGCTAAAGGTAGTGAGGAGAACTGGAAGGAAAGCGGAGTTGTGGCCATTTCCATATGACAGTGAATACTATCCTTATGCTTCCCAGTATCTGGATGAATCGACGTATGCATCTTCTTACAACTACTACAGGCATGGCTACAACGAAAGCGTGCACGGATACTTCCCAGACCAAGCTTACTCAACTGTTCCTGATCAAACCGTCCATCTCTTCAGTGATGACAATGTTCATGCTTACTGCAATGTCATGTGATGACTGCTGAATAAGTGTGCTGAATTTACTCATTTTCAAGCTCTTCGCTTAATCCTTTTATCCTGGTCAAAATTTTATACTAGTAGTTTTTACTTGCTCTCTATCAAGAATATTCATTTGGTTTCTCCAATATGTATGCTTACATTTTCACATAAGTACCGTCATAAAATGTCATTTTTTCGTATACAATTAGTTCTTATGTTATATGTAATAGTAACAGAGTTGAATACTAATACAGTAAATTGCATGCAAATTGTATATGCTAGAAACAGATATGGCAGAATTCAGTCAATAACTCCCAAGACAAAAGATGGTTAGGGAGGTTGAATTGATTTCTGCTTAATTCTTTGACCATTAAGCCAATAGTAAATTAAAAAGCCGAGAGAAAATAAATTTTGATATTAATTAAGATATTCTAAATATATAAATATAATAAAAATCACTTTATCTATTATTAATTGATCTCCCTCTTAATAAGTACACATCCAATGTCATCCTACCCCAAAGTTTTTATTTTTATTTTTCCTTAACAATTTAAGAACAATCAATACCTAATAATTGTTGTCTAGAATCGAAATCAGATCCTTATTTTGACAGAACAACCATTGGCCGTTGGTCTGAAGTGCTCTCACTCCAAATGTGTTTTTCATTTGAGAAGAAAATGAGAAGAAAAAAACAGAGAAGAGCAAAGACAAGAAACAATTGATGCAAGTAAATGAAGCATAAGAAGCTGCTGCTTTCACTCCTAGAGAAATGCCCAAATCTTAAAAATCTGAAGAAAATCCATGCCCATGCAACAACTCTAGGACTGCTGCAAAACCACAACCAAGCCTTGTCTTGCAAAATACTCACCACCTACGCGAATCTAAACAACCCAGATGATGCAAACAGAACCTTCAACCAAATCCAACGCCCAGACATAGTCTCATGGACATGTCTCATTAACCTTTTCATACAATACGAAGATCCCTTCAAATCTGTCTTAGCCTTCTCCCAGTTGATACGTAACGGTTTAAGACCTGACAGTTATTCTGTCGTTGCTGCCTTGTCAGCTTGTGGTAAAAATAAAGATTTGGTCAATGGGAAGTTAATTCATGGAATTGTTACGAAATATGAGCTGGGTTTTGAGAACCCAATTGTTGGAAATGCTCTAATTGATATGTATAGTAGAAATGGTGATATTTTAGCAGCTGAACTAGTGTTTGAGTGGATGTTTGTTCCAGATATTGCTTCTTGGAATAGTTTGCTAAATGGATTTATATTGTGCAATGATTTGGACGCTTCTCGCCGCGTGTTTGATAAAATGCCGTCTAGAAATGCAGTTTCTTGGACTGCTATGATATCTGGGTATGTAAAAGGGAAGGAACCGTTAGTGGGATTGAAACTTTTTAAAGAAATGAAGAGTGAAGGAAAAGTTGATCCAACTATGGTTACTATCGTAGCTGTTCTTGCTGGTTGCGCTGATAGTGGGGGTCTCTACTTTGGTGGCAGTGTTGATGGTTATGTTAAGAAAGTGAATTTGAATGAAAAGAATGTTATTTTGAGTAATGCTTTGATGGATATGTATTCAAAGTGTGGATACCTTGATGTTACTGCGAAGATTTTTAATGAAATGGTGGTCAGGGATGTGTTTTCTTGGACTACTATGATAACAGGATATGCATTTCATGGGAAAGGAAAACAGGCGTTGGAGCTATTTTCTGACATGTTAGAATCAGGGGTTGCTCCAAATGAGGTGACATTTTTGTCTGCTCTATCAGCTTGTAGCCATGAAGGGTTGCTTGTCCAGGGGCAGAGGTTGTTTTGGATAATGGTTCAATGCTATGGTTTTAAACCCAAAATTGAGCATTATGGATGTGTTTTAGATCTTCTTGGCCGAGCTGGGCTTTTAGAAGAAGCAAAAATGTTCATTGAAGAAATGCCCATATTGCCAGATGCTGTTATTTGGAGATCATTACTTTGTGCTTGTCTAGTCCATGGGAAATTGGATTTAGCAGAGGTGGCAGCAAAGAAGGTTATTGAGCTAGAACCAGATGATGATGGGACGTATGTACTTCTGTGGCATATGTATTCTAGTACAAATAGGCAGGAAGGTGCTGTGAAGATTAGGAAGTTGATGAGAAACCAAAAGGTTAGGAAAAGACCTGGATGTAGTTGGACTGAGGTGAATGGTATTGTTCATGAATTTCTCGCTGAATATAAACCACATCATGCTGGCAGTGATAGTTACTGCATTCTGGAAGGCATCA
>NW_018397259.1:4188160-4233970 GCF_002168275.2 Theobroma umbraticum | reverse complement strand
GAATTTCTTTGGTTAGGGTTGGAATAACTCAAGACCCCAAGGTGCTGGTTTCTCATTTTCCTCTTAATCTTTTAGGGGGAGGGGCGGTGAAGAAGGCTTTGCAAAGGATTTCCATAAAGAAACCTGTTCATTATCAGGTATAAGCCCATACATCTTTTGTTTCTGTTCGGAAGAATTAGCACAACGGATCATGAGGAAAACCTGTCTGTTATCGGGTATAGCCCATACAGATCACTTACGTTTTTGTCCTTACTATGTGAATTTTGCATTCAATTTTAATTGAATCTCTTTTATTTGATCGGCTTAATTTCATGAAGAAAAATCTTAGCCAAAGATATTAGATAACTTCTGGAAATGTCTTCATCTGAACTTTCATCATTCAATTTAAAAAATAATTCTTTCACCTAGAACATTTTTCTCTCTAATTTCAGTGTATTTCCTTTATTTTGTAATGTAGTATATTGTTTATCTATAAGCCGCAGACGAACAATCACTGGTCAATTCAAGGCCAATAGATGGCAGAGACGATTTAATTTTCAAGCTATAGACTGCAACAAAAAGAAAGAAAAGGTGTGTATCAAACAATTCTCTTTGCAGTGTATTCTAGGATGTTGCACATCAATCTTTGAGTCTCCTTAATTTTGTAAATTCACTTGCACAGTGAAGATGTTCTGTTTTTGGATTTTAATAAGCACTTGATTGTTAATTATGTTTAGGTGCCTTGGCTTACAAAAATTCACTCAATACTCTTACTTTTCAATCAATTTCAAATGTGGTGGGCTGAGAGTGGAGATTTTAAATTTTAATTATTTTGGCTTGTGAATCTCCTTGTTGGCCTTCAAATTTACTCTAGTCCATGTTATGGGTAAATAGGCATGACTGAGGGACACGGTTTATCGAAGAAGTTAAGACACAAGGACAGGTTCATGTAAATATATAAATATCTATGCTTACACTAATACGCCTTTATAAATGCTGAGGATTGAATTTGAATTTCAAGAAATAATAATTTGTCACAAGTTAAAGTATTGGTGTTTAGCTCTTAAAACATTTGTTCTTATAACCCGGCTATATGTTAATAACTGGCCCATAAAGGGTTCTACACTTAGAACCTAAATCTACACAGGTCATCAAATGTCTATTCCTAGTCACTGACAGCCATGACCACAGATCTTGATCTTCTCAGTTGCTCTTTTTCCCTCTTATTAGGGATCGCCAGCTGCACAAGAGGAAAAAGCAGACATGGCCTCACTTGGAAAGCCCTTCTTTGAGCATCGCATATCACAGGGTGCTTCCTTGATTCTTCTAATCTCTGCTAGATTACTACTTTAATCTAAACTGATGCCATGCCACAAAATGTTTGAGAAGTTGTACAAGGAAAATACTGAGCCACCCATCATGAGATGGACCTCCTTTTCTCCCTCCTGACCTCTTCTTTTCTTACTTCATAGATGTGTTGACACACTTCCTTTTCTCCCCAATTCTCAATTTTCCGCTGAACCGAGATTTTAACAATGATTTCAAATTAGGTACGACAGCAATGACATAAAATCTCTCTGCTCTGTTTTATTTTTCTTTTCAACAAAGCAAAAAGAGGGTGGTTTCCTCAAGCCTGTCTTAACTGTCCACTCTTATAATCTTCCCTTCTTTTCCTTTCAATCTCCCAAATAGCCCTCCTTTCCCCTTTGAACTTCCCAAACCATGCTAGCCTATTAATAGCCTTAACAGGAAATTAATGATGGTAACTTTGGCATCCAAGTTGAACTTGGCCCAAATATTTTTACATTTAGAATGTAGCATGTAGCTGTTTATACCCCAAGTCAGATTTAATATTATCTTGTTGGCCTGAACTTTTCGAGCAGGCCTTGATACTTCATCTGGGTACGTAATTGTTGACCCAACCATTTTCCATCTTAGTTATTACAATGAGGACAATGCATGCATGATATCATACGGAGAGGACATGGGACTCTGACTTTTTAACATTTCACAAAATATTGACAATGCGAAAATCTAAATCCACCGTCATGGCCACAACTTCTTCATAGACAGTTTGATGATGAAAACATTGCAGCCACTTGTTGTGACCATTAGATGTGAACATGGCGAATAATCATGACTTTCCAATGAATAAAAGGCATATTTGGTCTCCTGATCTTAGCTGCAACAAATAATCATCACGTAATTGTAAGCGGCTTGAGAGGTTGCGTGGGCCGGCTCTCATCATCCTGGAAGACTAATCTTATAGGAGCAGATTCTAGATTAGCCCCAAGCTTTCTATATTTGATTGATTCAGGCTGTAACCAAAGCCAAAAATAATAAAGAGCAATAGCTTAACATGGGGGTTTATATCCTTTAACCACTTACTACAGCTACTTAAAAAATGAAAAAGAAAATCAAGCTGTGAATCCTTAATGTTTGTACAAGTGCAAGTGCCTCTTTTTGTTGCAATCGAAACAAAATAAAAAGGGTTTTTCAGGAGTTAAGATTCATCATCCCTCATTTCTATGTTGAGGAGTTTGGTCAAAAAAAGTTTGCTCTATTGTGGCCCACGACCACTAAAAGATCTCTGATCACGCCTTTGCATTATCTACCAGCTCCCTATAGCTAGCTCTATAAATATATTGTGGTCGTGGTATGTTAAGGCACAAATAGGAGCAAGCTTACACAACGCAATGAAGACTGCATTATTCCTAGCACTTTCTTTCCTTCTCTGGGGCTCAACAATAGCCACTGACGAACTTGATCCGGTGCTTGACATCTCAGGTGAAGAGCTCCGAACAGGCACTGATTACTACATCTTGCCGGTCATCCGCGGTAGAGGTGGTGGCCTCACTCTTGCTAGCACTGGCGACGAGACCTGCCCGCTTGATGTTGTTCAAGAGCAGCTCGAGGTCTCCAACGGTCTCCCGTTAACATTTTCACCTGTGAACATAACAAAAGGCGTCGTACGTGTATCCACGGATCTCAATATCAAGTTCTCTGCTGCTACAATTTGTGTCCAATCCACTGTCTGGAAGCTTGACAACGATGAAGCAACTCAAAAACTGGTTGTGACAACAGGTGGAGTTGAAGGTAATCCTGGTATCGAAACTCTCAGCAACTGGTTTAAAATCGAAAGATATGAAGATGACTACAAGCTTGTTTTCTGTCCGGGGGTGTGCGATTTCTGCAGACCTGTATGCGGGGACTTGGGTGTTTTTATTGATGCTGGTATCAGGCGTCTAGCTCTTAGTGATGTGCCCTTGAAAGTCATGTTTAAGAGAGCTTGAAGCTGTTTTATTTTCCTTGTTTTACCCCACACCAGTCTCACTTTTCAATATTAAATATGTATACTACGGCCATGAGATCGCAATAATGTAAAGCTTGGGAAGATTATAATAACATGAATATATGATGATATCACGTACTACTCCTTAGTGTTTATATCCAATGCTTTTCTTTTGATTGTCCTATAGATGTTGGGTAATATAATTGACCCTAAACTAGAACGAATTACACCAGCATTGCATGGTCAATGACATCTAATAAACAAATTATAGGTACCCTATCTTCATTTACATCCAGAAATTGATCGAGGAAGCTTGTACACTTCGGGAATTGATAATCTTCTTCATGTACAAAAGTTTCAAACTATAAAGCAAATTTTGAAGGGAAAAGAAATGGCTAAATCGAAACAGTATAATCTTCTTCACGTCCAAAAGTGCTCCCATTGTTGCTGCTGCTCATGACCTGTCTTAGTCCGTACATATGTTTCTTCCATAATCATAAACTCTAATTATCAATAGATAATGATTTTCAAATGGCAATGACACCAAACCCACTCTTCTAATTTATATATACTATCCTCATTAATTCCCTATGAATTGAAAAAAAGTGTTGATTATTAAGAGTGTGCAAACAGTCGGTTTAATATTAAAATTTCAAATATCGATATAACAAATCAAATTAAACTAATACACTTAATCAAATTGATCAAAAACTAATCTACTTCTAGTCATCTAATCAATTTTAAAAAACTTAAAAAAATTTATAGTATTTTATCAAATTTTAAGATAAGACATATATAAAATATAAATTTTAAGATAAAATACTTTCACTTCTCTAAGTTTTAATTAAAATTTCAAATAGATTCATTAATTTTCGAAACGGATACTTTGCTTCAAAAAATATCTTTTGTTGGAAACATAACTCTACCCATTAGTCAACTATTAATGTTTCCAAGTGTCATGATAACATTAAGAGGATAATTTTATATTTTATTAATTTTAAAAATTACTATCATTTAATTTTTATTAATTTTTTGGTTAATTAAAAATAGTTAATTTAAAAATAAAAACTTGCTCCCCTCTCTTGGGGAGTTGAGAGCCCCGATTTGTGCTCCCCATTTTTTTTTCAAAAAGAAATTATATGATAATAATTTTTAAATTAATAAAGAAAAAAAGTATTTTAGTCTTATTAATATTATCTGTTAATGATATTTACACATTTAAGATAAAGTATTGATTTCAAAAATTAAAAATCTACTCAAAATTTTAATTAAAAATTAAAAAATGAGGATATTTTACCTTAAATTTTAACATACTCAAGAAAATTAAAAAATTACTAACAACTCAAAGTTATTATTAAATAAAGTCAAAAATACTTTTTATATATAATTTTTAATAATTAACAGTTTCGATTAATTCGGTATGTTCTGTTGAAAATTTTCTCAACGGAAAACTAAACTAAACACCCCAAACTAACCGACCACCCAAAGCCATTTTAACTGAATAAAAAAACTAAACTTACATTTTTTCAGTTTGAAATAATTTTGCTCACCCCTTTTGATTATTACTATGCCCTCTTCATGTCCGCCCTTATAATCTTCCCTATTCCTGCCCAAATCCAAAATCCATAATTTGCCTATAAGCCTTAGTCATTGATGTTGATCTTTCACAAATACTTAAATTAACCATCATTAATAAATTAATAGCAACCAAGTCCAAAAAAAATTAATTAAAAAAATCAAATTCGGACATTAATCAAAAGAAAATAAAAAGACTGCATTAGATCATATTAGCATGCGGTAAGCACGTCAAACCTGCCTTGGGAATCTGGGTATTACAATCATCAATGATGTCATACTGATAGGACAACTGGATAAGAGATTTTGACTTTTGACACTGCATAAGATATATTGAGTATATATTAAAATATCTAAAATTCCAGAGATAGCGACAACTTCTATTATGATTTGTATGGCATTGCTGTGTTTACATTCTAAAAAAGAAGAGCATTTGATCTCCTAGGCAATCTTGGGTACAGCAAATTATTCATAAGAAATGGATTTAAGATTGCGAGGGCCGTCGCACCATCCTTGAGAACCAATCTAGATCCTGAACTGGATGTAGTTGATTGATTCAACCTGTGTATACTTATTGTTTTGTGCATGTGCAAGTTGCAACTGGCTCTTTTGTGTTGAAACTGGAGAAAACAAATGGGTTCCAAGTTGAGTTGAGGTCCGTCTTTCCACAATTCTGCATTCATTTCGCTTAGCTTCATCAGCTCAGCTGGTCAAACAAAGGCCGCTCCCTCTGTTCTGTTCCACGACTCCCCTCAAAGAACACGTCATGCACTCCTCTGAAAGTATTATCCACTAGCTCCCTTCAGCTCTGTAAATAAATTGTAGATTTGCATGTCCTCCACAGTTAAAAGAAGAAGAAGAAGAAGAAGAAGAAACAATAGACGATGAAGACTGCAGTGTTCCTAGCACTTTCTTTCCTTCTCTGTGCCAATGCTGCACCTGATCCAGTGCTCGATATCTCCGGCAAAAAGCTCCGCACCGGCACTGGCTATTACATTCTGCCGGTTTTTCTTGGGTCGAGGGGTTGGCCTAACTCTTGCTAGCACTGGCAACGAAACCTGCCCGCTTGATGTTGTTCAAGAGCAGCTGGAGGTCTCAGACGGTCTCCCAGTAACATTTTCACCTGTTAACATCAAGAAAGGTGTTGTTCGTGTTTCCACCGATCAAAACATCAAGTTTTCCGCTGCTACAATTTGTGTCCAATCCACGGTCTGGAAGCTCGACAGTTTCGATGATTCAACACAGCAATGGTTCGTGACGACCGGTGGGGTCGAAGGCAACCCCGGTCGTGAAACCATTGACAATTGGTTTAAGATTGAAAAGTACGAAGATGATTACAAGCTTGTTTTCTGCACAACGGTGTGCGATTTCTGCAAAGTCATGTGTAGGGATGTGGGTGTTTTCATTGATGGTGGAGTTAGGCGTCTGGCTCTTAGCGATGTGCCCTTCAAGGTTATGTTTAAGAGCGCCTGAACCTTTGTTCTTCCCTGATATACCGCCCAAATCCTTCTCAGTTTTCAATTTTAACATTGTTTACTTGAGATATATATATATATATATATATATGGTAATAAAATTCCAATAATGTAATACTTAGGAAAAAGGTAATAGCATCACATGCTATCTGCTGTATGCTTGTAAACTTGGAAGTAAATTGAAATATTTGCTCACATTTAATGCTTTTCCATTCATTTTGTTGTTATTGGTATTCATTTACTACGTCACATTAGACATTTTTTACCAAATATCTTTAATATTTAATGATTAAATTTTTTTAAAAAGAAATTCAGTAAGAATAATAAATATCTACATATCGTCAAAAAGTCCGTATAATATATTCGAATTGAATTAATTTAATTACTATGTGTAATACAAGAATAATTCAAAATGAGTTGATATATAATTTTCTATATTATATAACTATCAATTAAATGATAACTATAGATATTTGACACTCATAATTTATTATTTATTAGTACTCAAAAAATATCAAAACAAATTAACCAAAAATAGTGGTTTGCTATTTTTCAATCATTGGTGTGGAAAATAAAGTATATAAAGGGGCAAAAGCGGTAGTGGGGCCAGAGGGTTCCTTTATTATACGGCATGCATGTTGAACAGATGGTCGCCCAAGTCTTAGATACCAACAAAAGGAACCCTATAATTTTTTTCATTTTAACTGACCATAATATCCCTAACAATTTTGCTAAATCACAATTAATAACTTCAAGATTTAAATGAAGTCGACGAAGGAAAAAACAACACAGAGAGAAGTGTGAGGCAACAAGGAATCAAAGCTCTGCTTCTGGTTCATCCCTATACTTATGGTTTGTCTCTCTCTCTCTCTGTCTTTCTATCTATTTTTGAAGTGTTTTTTTTTTGTTTCAAAATTTATTTATTTATTTATTTATGTATAGATATATTTAAAGTAAGTGGAGAAAATGAGAGTGGTTGTTGAAAATCACAAGGCAAATTTAGTCTAACTCTTTTCTAGCTATTCTATCTGAACCTCACACCTAAATTTGGGGGAGCCCTGTTTTTTTGACCCATTCCCTTCTCCTTAGATTGTGTCTTCATAGATTTTTGGGGAAATGGCAGTCTCCCCTTTATTTTTAGAATTTTTACACTCTCTTTTACCACTATTATAAATTACCATTCACTCTTTTCCTTTTTGCCTTTTTTTTTTCTTTCCAATTCCCAAATTCTTTCCATTTCTGAGGTTTTTGCTTCATACAATCGCATGGTTTCTGGTGAGTTTCAATTTAACTTTTCTCTTCCTTTTCCGCTTAATTTCTACTGCTCCCTCATCTCTGGAAAAATCGCCTTGTTTTTTTGGTGGGGTTGGCTCTTTGTTTGATCAAGTTCTCTCTTTTTTATTTTTGTTTTGTTTCCAGAATTTTGAAATGATAAGCAATATTATGACATGTTGGAAAAGAAAAATAATTAACAATAATAATAATATGAATCAATGATATTTAATTATTGAAGGAAAATTTAAGTGTTGAATTTTAATTATTGGATGACCAAACCAAAGTATGTATTTAAATCAGTATTAATATATGTATATGTATGTATGTATGTAATACTATAGGTAAAACGAGTTTTTACCTATAGGAATTCATTTGAGTCTCTGTACTTTTGCTTATATTTAAATATATAACTAGAGAAATATATATATCTTCAATTTTTGTATTTGATATAATTATATATTAGATTTGATATAATTACATTAGATGTTTTTTGGTCAAAATTGTATCAGAGTTTTGATTATTTTATTAAATATTGTATTGTAATTTGATATGATTATTATTGAAAGTACACTTGATAACTTCTCAAAAAAATAAAAAATAAAAAAGAGATTTGGTATGATTGCACATTAGATATGTTTTGTCTTATAGAAGATGTTTATTTTTTTTATATTATATAAGTTTTTTATTTTTATATATTATGGAATCGTATATATACAAGGTTTTTTTTTCTTTAATTGGCGAAAAGGGGATTCGAACCTTTCTCTTCAGGCTAGGGATCATGTACCAACCAATGAGCCAAATGTTTAGGTGCTTATACTAGTTTATAATTGTACAATAATCTATTTTTAACATAATTATTTCAACCTTTTTGATGTTTTCTATTATATATTTATTGCATTTTATATTAAATTCTCTATTTAATCAGTTTTCATATATTTTCAATCTAATAAAAGTTTAAAATATGATACCAGTATGTACACGTGGACAATAATCACCTACTTTATGAAAATTGTCAATAAGGGAAACAAGAAACTTTTTCTTCCATTGCTTATTTTGCAAAAGAAAAAACAGAGGTTGACTTTGTCTGTCTTTTTCCGGCAACAAAAACATATTTACGTATGTCACAAAACATTGCAAAACAACATCGGACAGTTTTCTTATATTGCCTATTTTGTTCCCGGTTATTGTTCAAAACTCTAGTAATGGCTGGTAGCATTTTTTTTTTTAATAATTGAGAGAGGGGGAATTCGAACATTGCTATTTAAGCAGGGGGATAATGCACCAACCAATGAACCAAATGCTTGGGTGCGGCTGGTAGCATTTTGCTTGTCTTATGTTGCAAAAGTTGGATTGTCCAAGTTGTTGTCAGAACCCCAATTTGATTTATGGTAACTACCGTGTTGACATATTTGAATTAGGTTGAGGTAGAGATGATGTTCAGTCTTATGCTTGTTGTTTGAATTAATTAAGTTTGGTTAATTTTTTTATACAATCATTCTCTTGGTAAATATACCTTGTCTTGTACATGATTGTTTGATTTCTCTACTAAGAGAATCGTTTTAGTATGATTTCCTTTTTGTTTCCTTGATAAATTTGACGATTTCTATATTCCACTAATTAGATAGCTGTTAGTTGTTTATTGGTTATAGCTTTTTGGAAAATGTTATGTTTGTCTTATGCAACTGATTGAGTAATTAGTTAACATCGTGATTTATTGCCTTTTGTTGTTTTTATATGGATTGCGTTGATTGAATTGAGCTACTGCCCCGTAGTTGACATTGCAATTTTTTTTTTCCTACTCCAATCAGTTTTTTTTATTCTTCTACTTGTTAAGTGGATTACGTTTACCCTTAGCAATTAATGGGCAAATGCTGTGAAGTTCTGTTTCAGGTGTGCCCAGAATCTTCCTATTCTATGCTACGAGAACTTCAAGTGACAATTGGTTCGAAAGGAATCAATTTGACTATTTGAGCAAGAACTTGGAAAATGGTTTAGTACTTTCCTTTTCTGCGTTGAGAAATATATTCTCAAGGAAGCAGTAATTAATTACCCTCTGAACCTGTTTACCTCTTTTTCCCTTTGAAAGACAGTTGATGATTGCTTATAGCATAAAGTTTGTGAAGTTAGTGGTGTATTTGATAGTAGTGGTTAGTTCATTGTATGGCTCTAAGATGTCTTTTTCAACAGCTATCTTTGTTATGAATGTTTTGCTTGTGCAATTTCTTATACCCCCTTCCTGAGTTTATGATTTCTTCCAACATCTATTTTGGCTTGGAATAGATTGCTGCATCTGGGTACTTTATAGAATTTTTCTTTGACTGAAATTTGTTGGTTTTATTTCTTGTTTTCCTAATAGTTTTGATAAATAATTGTTCTCGCTGTGATTAGCGTGGAAAATTTTATTTCAAACATGGTTTTTTAATTGTGTAAATCTTCATAAGCTTTTAATAAAGCTGCCTATTTATATGTTTATGCTATTGACATGGACAGATACAGCGAAAGATGCCTTGTGCCCATCAACAAACCCATCAAGATAATCAGAAAGTCTCAGAGGTAGGAAAGGCTAACCGCTCCAAGAATTCTTTGCAGCTGAATGATTCTAGAAGATCATCAGAGGTTAGATATTTTCCTTATATTTCACCAATATTAAGTGGTCGAGTTCATACTCTTTTACTTTGTGATTAGCTGGAGTAATTTTTTCTATCACTGTCCATATATTATTCAGGATTCTGGAATTTCTTCTTTCAATTTGAGGAACATTGGTCAGAGGTAATCCAATTTTGATCGTTAGCTATGTACACTGTACTTACATGTCCTTCTGCTTCAAGTTAAAGGTGATCAATAAATTGCTCTAGGTTGCATTTGGGAACTTGAATTTGATTAGTATAGATTTGGGTGATAGAACTCATGAAATCATGACTTTCTCAATTAATTCCAAATTCATGGATTTGCTATATCTCTATTTTGGTGGTGTATTTGAAATACCTTAATAATTTAGGGAATTTGAAATTCAGCTACTTAAACCCTTTCAAATATAAACTTTTTTTTTTTTTTTTATAATTGGGGGAGGAGGGATTCAAACCATGCTCTTTAGACAGGGGGATAATGCACCGATCAATGAGCCAAATGCTCGGGTGCCCTTTCAAATATAAACTTAACTAGTTTTTAGATAGCATTTAGCTTCATCCCTCACAATGTATATAACAAGCCAAATCCAATAAATTCTTCCAAATTATTATTCCCAAACATAGAATCAAAGTTTTTGTTTGGTACTTGAGACAACACTTAAGCTGTCAATACCATTAATTTTTTTTCTCCTCTAGTATTATTTTTCTAGATGTCTCTCATTTAATGAGATTGCTTAATAATGGTTTTCAATTATCTTTCTTTTCATATTTGCTAATTTCCTTTTATATTATCATTTTCTTTTTTAGTATGAAACTGTGTGTCCTTGCATCTAGGATATCATTGTAGGAAAATTAGAAGTTCAAACTTCAGATACTCTATTAATTGGAATTGATCGGAAAATGAAGTTATTGTTTAATAATAATATTTAAATCAATATAAAGAAAAATCTTTGTTTCAAATCTGTTGAAATCCATCCGTCAAGAAGAGAGATTCTATAAGATGTACTAATTTATGTGCTGACTTAAAGTAATTCAGTTTCTAAAACATTTGCACAAATTGGAAGTACACAGGGTGATAGGCATTTGATGTCTGAACATATCATAGAGAAAATACCTTACATTTTGTTGACATGGCATGCAAAACAAAGAAGCAAATGATGAACCCCCCCTCGTCCCCACCCCAAAGAAAGAAAAAGAGAAAAAAAAGGGAACCAGATTTTTTTTTTTTAATGTATGAAATGTCAAACGAATTAATTTCCTTCTGCCAAACGACCAGCTAATGCTTTGTTGCCTTATCCAAGGTGAGAAAAACATATGTAATTCATTCAAAAAGGTCTGACAAATACTTTCTTTAAAATTTGATTATCTATTAAGGCTATATTGTGTGGGTTAAGGAAGTGTGAGAATTTTGTGAAGATTATATTACCCTTTTGTTTTGAATCAAATTTTATGATGCTAGTTATAAAAAAAAAAATTCAATTATGCTATTATGTTATTGTTAAGTCATTTTTTATTACTTAGGGGAGTCCTTGTCGTATTAGAATAAATTAACCTTTAAGAAAGTAATAAATCCTAAAAGTTAATGAAAAGCTTGGGTAAAAAGTAAGCCAAAAGATTTTCATTAAAATAATCAAGACAAAATATTATGGCTCAGATGCAAATTGATCCTCTAGAAAAGCTAGCGTATATAAATGTGTTTTGGCTACTCTTGATAGCAGTAGTAAATAGAGTTAACCTGAGCATGATCTTGCATGGTGAAATTAGGAATCTTTATGAATGCAATCTATATATAGAACAATTACTTTGCGTACATGGTTATGTTTTATGATAGAGGAAGTATGTTCAGTTTGTTGATATGTATAGATAAAATGTTAGTAAGGGCTTGACTCACACTTCGGATGCCATTTACATTCAAAACATTGTGTTGTTTTATTTGGGGTATAGCTCTCCCTTGTAATCTCATAAGCATACATAAGTTTTTTATATTATTCCCAGCATGCCTTAATATTTAGTACTTGAATGTAAGCTTCTTCTCTGACAAGAAGACCTTCCAGTTGTCAGTGGAGTCTTAAGAAAAGCTTTTTGAGCAGCTTGTGCATAGTTGGTCTGGGTTAAATGTCTAATGACTTAAATTCAGGGTTGCAATACTGAGTGGAAAAGAATGAGGATTTAGAAATTTGCAGATGTGTGTTTCTCTTGTATTTTACCTTTTTGTTCTGATGAAACTACTTTCGTAATTTCTGATTGCTAACATTTATAACTGGAAGTTAGTCCTCTAGTTTCCTTCTTTCTCATTTTCCAATGTGCATCAGCAGTGTTTGTTTCTCTTTTGACTATATTTACTTGATTGTGTAACTGGTCCATCTCCTGTTAATCTTTTAGGTGTGCCATTTTGACATTACCTACACTTGGATCTGATGGACAATGGAGAATTGTTGCAATACCTTTGCAATATCTGGATCACAATAACCTTTTCGGATCTGGAACTCACCTGAATATGAATAGCATGCACCTGGTTTCCTCTCCGTTGATTAATTCAGTTAAGGTTGATGGACGGAAGACACAGAAAGGGCCTCAGCCTGAGGTTACTTATTCTGCCAAGCTATGTAGAGCCAGAAGTTTCTCTGGATCCAATATGCAGCATCAATTTCGCACCAGGACTGTTGCAAACAAAATGACTAAATTGAATGATGTGGCCAACAATTCTTCCTGTCAGAGTTCCGTCACTTGCAATGATTCTTCTGTTTTTATGCCAAAAGGATCTACTGCTACTAATCCATCTGCTTTGTTCGTCGATTGTTCTGAGGAAGACAAGTCTACGAAGAGAAATTCCCGAAAGAAGGCAAAAAAGAAGGGAAAACATAGAAAGAAACATTTGTGTGATGTTAGCTCCACAGCATCAGAAGTTTGTTCTGAGTATACACATGGAAGTTCAGCATCTGAAATCTGTTGTAACAATGACATGAATCAGGGTATAGTAGTATCATGTGCAACTTCACCTTCTAATGGTTTGCTAAATATAGTGGATTTTGCAGACAGCAGCAATGGTGTTATTACAAGTTTTGAATCACCAAATATATGCATATCTGACATTGATCAAGTGGATATGACAGAATCTATTGTACCTTCTCAAGTTCAGAAGTTGCCTAGTGAGTATCTTATTAATGATTCTGAAATTGGTAAAGAAGAGCAGCAATTTTCCAGGTCTCAAGGAGGTTTAGAGAGGAGATATCCGTCACAGGTGGGCTCTCTTGATTGTATACATCAGGAGGATTTCTCTGATTTGCATGATTCTTTAGTGTTGGATTCAGTTTCTGTTGGTTCAAACAGTGAAGAGAGTATGAGTGCTAGTCATATTGTTAAGCCATTTGATAACAGCCATGAAAATAGTCAATCAGAGTCATCCGGTTCCAATACCAAGGAGGGACCCTTCTATCATCAAAACTCATTATGTAGCATTTCAGAAACCCATGATTATACTCAGGGACCAAAGCATGGTCTGGATTTTAGCAGCTGTGATGTACAAATGGTTGCATCAGGCAAGAGGGGTAAGCAGTTTAAATCAGTTCCTGCGAGTTCAAGTACTTGCAAACTTGGAAGTATAGGAAACTTGCACGGTGGAACGGGGACAGAGAACAGTCATTCCGTTTGGCAAAGGGTTCAGAGGAATGGTGTAGAGAAGTGCAACACTGAGCAGAAGAAAACAAGTCCCATTTGCTCAGGGTCTGATGTTACTTCAAAGGATGCTCCTTTACTGAAAAGAAGTTCTAATGCTGCCAATGAAACAACCTTATCTAGGACTAATGATAAAAGGAAGTTAAAAGATAAGGTTCCTAGGAAGTTGAAAAGAAAAGTTAGTCCAGCTTCAAAACAAGAAAAAAGCAGTTGTTCGAGGAAGGGGTCTCATCCCAACAAGGTAAACTCCAATGCTCATGCAAAGACTAGCAGCATGCAAAAAAATGAAATGTTAGATGTTTTAACTGCTCTGAATGACCAAAGAGTAATTAAAAATGTTTCAAGGTCTTGTACTCAGCTTGGTTTTGCGAGGGTTGAGACCGTGAAATCTGAATCACTTAGCAACTTACCAGTTAGTCCAGGCGGCATGGAACCATGTGAAAGTGTCTCTGATGCTGCTCCTGGTTTGAATAATCAATGTATAGAGAATCAAGACAGCTTGTTGAAAAAGTCATGTGTCCCTTTGGACCAGCCAAATTTGCATGAGGTGCGAGCTCCAGTGTACCTCCCTCATCTGATGGTGAATGGTGTTGGTCGAACAGAGAAAGAAATTTCTCTTGCAGAAAATGGTAAGCAAAGCCATAGTTCGGGCTCTGTTCTGCAGAAATGGATACCTGTTGGGATAAAGGATCCTGGATTTCCAACATCTGCTAGATCTGCCAGTGTGTTGATGGAACATTCTAATGGGCCAGATGCTGAAGATTGGGCTTTCAAAAATAAATTTGAAGAGAAAGTTGCTCCCTTTGCTCAGAATCTTTCTTCTTCAGTTGATGCTGGAACAATGTGTAGCATTGGTAAGGATTCAGGACATGCAATTAGTTCTCCTGAAAATGATAACCATATTAAAAATTTGAGGGATCTTAATGCTTGCATAAATGAAAATGAAAACAAGCATAATGGGGCCAATTTCTTAATAGATGAAACTAAAGAACAAAATTTGTCAGCACTTGCAACGGATTTGAACAAGATATCTAAGTCATTGAATGATGCCTATAGAGCACAATTGGCATCTGAAGCTGTTCAGATGGCCATCGGGGGTCCCATTGCCGAGTTTGAAAGGCTTCTTCACTTTTCTTCTCCAGTTATTTGTCATTCATACAGTTCAGTAGCTTGTCAAACTTGCTTGCGGGACCAGGTTCCTAGTGGTCTATTGTGTAGACATGAGACACCAAACATCCCGTTGGGATGCCTGTGGCAGTGGTATGAGAAACATGGCAGCTATGGATTAGAAATAAGGGCTGAAGATTATGAAAATCCAAAGAGATTGGGTGTTGATCAGTTTGAATTTCGTGCCTACTTTGTGCCTTTCTTGTCAGCAGTTCAACTCTTTCGGAACAGTAAAAGTCATTCCACCGCAAACAACACCACAATTTCTTCTCCTGGAGTTTCTGAGGGTTATGATACTGGTTCCACTTCAAGAAACTTTACCAATGTCAGTCACCTTCCAATATTGTCAGTGCTTGTACCCCAGCCACGCACTTCAGAACCAAGTAGTCATTTGCCAGTAAATGATGTGGTTAGATCAGAACCATCTCTAGTTTCTTCTAAGGATGGGTTGTCTGCCAAATCAGTTGACATGGCATGGTCAGATTGTCTAGAACCAGTTTTTGAGTACTTTGAATCTGAACAGCCTCAGCAAAGACGGGCATTATATGAAAAGTAAGTGTTAATTTTATTTCTTGTCAGTATTTTCCCTTTGTATTTACAATACTTTTGACATCTGATATGATTTTCATGGAACTTATCATTTTATTATTAAATGTTAAGTTTCCTCAGTAAGTAGAACCAACTCTCATGGTTTCTAATCAACCTTTCCCCTATTCTCCACCTTCACCTGCTAAACAAAAGTGTAATAGTTTTCTCTTTTGATTACATGGATACAAATCTTGATGCTAAATACTATCTTTCCATTCTTGACCTCTAACATAATTGAAGGCTGGAATCATGATCCGGCTGCTCTTGCTTCTGAGTTAATGATAGGCTGAATGTAGTAGAAAAGTTTTTTTAGCTTGTAAGTCTTGGTTGTGCTTTGTTTTATGCTGTTCTTATGCTTCTTCTGGCTGTTGGTGCATTATTGATGATAACTCTAATTTGCTGTTCTTGTTTTAATTAAATGTAAACAAGCAATTAATAATGGGACAGAAGGTGAAGCTTCGGATTGACATGTTATTTAATTAGTCACTATAATTTTGATTTAACCCTTTTCGGTTTGTGGGCAGACTTGGGTGAATCTAGTTTGCTAATAAAAATAACAAAATTTTTTTTCCAAATACCTTGATTATGATTCTGTTTGTTTCAGGATACAAGAACTGGTTAGAGATGATGTTTCTTCTCGGTGCAAAATGTATGGGGATCCAGTTCATCTGAACTCCATAAATATACATGATCTGCATCCTCGATCTTGGTTAGTGATAGAAAAGGATTCACATAACATAAAGTGAATGATGTTGTGGTTTTATTTTAGATAACTTAATGCAAGATGAAATTCTTTAGTATCTAGTTATACCAAGAGGATTTTTAATGTTGGTTGCTTCTATATTTCAGGTATTCTGTTGCATGGTATCCTATTTATAGAATTCCAGATGGAAATTTTCGTGCAGCATTTTTGACTTATCATTCACTTGGCCATTTGGTTCGTAGAAGTTCCAAGTTTGATTACCCTAGTATGGATGCATGTATAGTATCTCCTGTTGTGGGTCTTCAGAGTTACAATGCCCAGGTATTCATAATTAATTACTCAATTGCTATCCTTTTGAAGCCCGGCTTTGATACTTTTAAGTGGCTTTGTGGTAGTGCCTATTTTTTAACAGCCTTTAAGATGTTCCCTGTTGCCCAATTTATTTTGTTTGGACAAACCTCCCTTATTGAACTTCATGTATTTCAAAGAGCTATATTTCCTTTACCAGTAGCTGCACAGAGGCATGCATCAATTATTATGACTGGGATAGGTTCTTCTTGAACTGTAATCGTGCAGGGTTGTGTGAGATAGAAGCAGTCATCTGTGCTTCTGTTCTAAATTACAAAGGCTGCCTTATTAACCGACGCAATTCTACTTGAACGTCATAAAGGTGTTTTTGGCCTCTAATTCGGTGGACTTGTTTGAATTTTACATAACACATGAAAATCTCAACCTAGAAGGGGCCTAAGAGGAATGCTAGTGTTAGCTGTGTACTTTGTTTGAAAATAAATGATAGCTTTTCTTATTAGGTTGGCTAGTATTTCAATAAGGGTAATTTGGAATTATGAATTATATTTTTTTAAGTGGGCAGTATTTTGGGACATCCTAAAATAATAAGATGAATATTCAAATTGAATTGTGAGAGTGTTGTATAGATGTTTCTGCTAATATGTTAGGGGTGATTTTGTCTAAAGATCATCCTCTCCAACGGTGATGCCGTTTAACTCGATGACTGAGGATAACAAATGTAGGATCACAGAGGCAAATACCAAATTGGGTGATCCTATTTTATCGTGACACCAAGAACTCTATCAGCTGTGCCCTCTCATCAGCATTTCAAATGACTAGAGGATGCCTTCAGTCATTTGCACCAAATGTTGAACCAAATCTGTTATCAGAAACTTTCCAATCTGACGCACATTCATATTTAATTGTGAAAGTAAGCTTTGACAGATATTGATTTGGTATGTTTTTGTTAGTTCCTATTATTAACAGATGCACTTACGGGTATCGGTTGAGTATTTACGAATAATAACATTAAAGTATATATGCTTGAGCCATTAGATAATCTGAGGACTAGAATTTATTGGTGAAAGACTGGTACTTCGCTGCATAGCTTAGAATGGGAGAACGCATCTATTGTCTTTTAATGGAAAATATGCATCCAGTGTCTCTCGGATCAAAATACATGGACTGGTTTTACCCCTATTTCTTAGTTATGGAATTGTGCTATGGCTTTTCTAGTTATCTCTAATTAAACTATTTCAGAACTTAGTTTTCAAAAGCAAACATTCCATTCTCAAGATAACAATCATGAAATTATTGACTTGGTGTTCACTTAAACTGCTGATTCTCAAATAAGAATGCCCTTGAGTCAGTCTAATGCGCAAGCATATCTTCTTCTCATTATCATTACTGCCTCTTCCATTAGTTATTATATTTTGTTGTGCGGCCATTGCATATCTACTGCATCTGTTTTTAAAGGTGGTGGATTCTTTAATCATTAATGCTCATCACTTGAACAGGGTGAATGCTGGTTCCAGCTGAGGCCCTCTACCGTGAATGATTTCTCTGAAATCCATGGCTTAAGCCCTTCAGGAATACTGAAGGAGCGATTAAGGACTCTCAAGGAGACTGCATCTCTTATGGCAAGGGCTGTTGTGAACAAGGGAGATCAGACTTCAGTTAACAGACACCCCGATTACGAGTTCTTTCTCTCTAGGCAAAGATAGTTATCTCTGTGCAGCTCACCTGGTGACCTCTTCAGCTTGTAAAATAGTTCAGCTATGTTCAGGTAGAAGCTAACCTATAATAGGGAGTTCAGTTCATAGTGTTCTATGGCCAATGGATGTTCTATATCTGTACAGTTGTTTGTATGAGTACCTTTGTATTGATTTTAAAGGAATGTTAGTCTTAAAAAACTTCATATAGGTTGCATAGCTTTAGCAGCCCCCGAAATGATGTATATATGTTTGTTTCATGAAAGTTGGAAGTTTCCTAGTTTATAGTCTTCAAACCATCTATGGTTGCCCGCATACAAGCAGATTGACATTTCTTAAATAAAGAAACTGCCCAAAGTGCTTGTTGGTTTGGACAATCTTTAGAATTGTAAGATGGCAGATGTGCCTATCAAAACCCCATTTTAGCCCAATGGAATTCTTCAAGCCAATCGCCAACAGGCTTATTGACATGACAACTTTCCAGGTCTGCTGATGACAAGACCCTAGGAACAAAGCAAAAATGAAATTGTTTCTAACATGAATGGCTTGAGAAGAGAGTAAGACTATGCTTAGGAATGTTATATAGATTGTAGCTGCCCATTGGCATTCTAATAACCAGATTTGGAGATTGGAGACCAATAATATTTATAATCTGCATTAACCTTGAGTCAAGTAGACTAATTATCATCCAACCCTCTAAGCTTAAGCAATTTCCTCCAAAGACCAATTGCAGTACCGTCTAATTCCACTCTGCCAGAGATTCTCACCTTTCAAATATAATTCAGAGACTTCATCCATGTAAAACTCAACCGAACCCGACCTAACCTAAATTGAGCATAAAAAGGAATGCTAGGGGCCCTAGTCCCCTGGCCACTTAAAAGTTCTATTAACCATAATATTCATTTTTTACAATTAAAGGAAAATGAGAAATATTGCTCCCCCCCTATGATAAATGTAATGAGTTACTAACAAGCTTAATTCTAGACTCAGATTTCTTATTTTCATTCATTTTAAATTAATGTAATCAGGTAACAACTAATTAAATTATAAATTTTACTTTATAATTAAAGCATGTTGGTACTTATTATTACGTCAAACAATTTCTTTCTATATGGGTAAAGAAAATACAATTAAGGAATGTTCAATTACTATATATTTTGTGCAGACAAATCAATTGTAGGTATAATGTCCCCCCCTTTTTTTTTTCTTTATTTGATTTCCTACTAGCTTTTCATTTTCAAAGGTTGTGTAATTTCTATTCTTTATTTTTTAAAAAAAATTATTAATCTTATTCAAATAACCCTTTATGTATGAAATACGTACTAATTCCAAAATTCTTAAAATAGAAATAATTAAAAGGTTACTTAATATCGAATTGGTACAATTGTAAATGGCCCTAAGCTACATCTAGATTTCCTAATTTTGCAGATGGACCTCTCTAAAGGGATAAATTAAAAACTTTACTGTTAAATAAGTGTAATTTTAATGTCTTCACTTCATATTAATGCAATGCCATTATCTATATACGAAAACTACTCACATATTAGGGAGCTTGGCTCTTTGCTTGTAGCTATGTATAGTGGATAAAAACTATGTCGCATTAATTTTGCAGAGAATATAAATCTACTGCGTACCAACACATCGTTCTCCAACAACAACCTGGATTATTCTCTCTACACACCAAAATGAAAATGGTGATGCTAAGTGTTAGAGCTGTAGTCACTGTGAAACAAACAATTGGCTGCAAAGGGCTAAGGGATTTCCTAAACTCGCCTGCTAATTGATACTCTTGGAGCTTGCTAGTGCTGAGCTTGACCCAAGCAAGTAAAGAGAAAGGAGAAGGTTTCTTTGCTTCTATATTCTCCTTGTCTTGAACAATTTTAATGCAGTAAATATCGATCATTGTTGTAATTTTCATGCAAATATCAATCGAGTTATTTGTAGCTCAATATTTCGTAGAGACCGGATTAGAGAAGGACACGATTAAAGCTTATGCACATGGGGTGAAAGAAGGTGGTACGTCACGTATGAGGCTGAACTTAAAGGTGGGGAAGATTTTGGGGAGGTTGGTGCGGTTCTTGTTGAGAATGAGCACCACAAAGAAATATTTTTGGAGGAAATACTCTGTTGATGGTTTCACCAGGGGTCCGGTTACTGTCGAGTGTAAATCTTGGGTTCACTCAAAGTACGACAATCCTGGGAAAAGAGTCTTCCTCACTAGCAAAGTCAGAATTCAAAACTTACTAGCTAGCTGAAATCATTCACCCATGCTTTTCTTCAAGAAAAATAGAGATAAAATTCCGAAAAAAGAAGAGAAGTTTCTTGATTTATTACGAAGTATTTGTTTGGAGCAGTCATGCTTGCCATCACAAACTCCAAGCGGATTGAGGGGACTGAGAAAGGAAGAGCTGAGGGTTTTGAGATGCAAATGGTAAAGGAGAGCGTTAGTGGTTTGAAAGGATATATGATTATGATGTTTACGATGATATTGGTGAGCCTGACTCTGATCCAAGTAAAACAAGACCAGTGCTGGGCGGCTAAGGCCTCCCTTACTCTCGACGTTGCAGAACGGGACGTCTCCCGTGCCCTAGAGGTACGTATAAACTATTTCTTGCCTTCCATCTTTATTCAAACGTCGAGAACTAATTTTTCATATAAATCATTAATATTTTGCATTCATGTTTGTACAGTGTGAGGGGATCATTATCTCAATAGAATATTCTGATAGAAGAACATGTAGTTCTACCATGGAGCCATACGAAGCTTTGCGTCATACTCATATGTCTGTTGACTTCTCTAAATCTCTCATTTCATAACCATGGCTATACACGATTGCATGCAGATCATGAATCCGAGACAAAGAGCAATAACGTGTACGTGCCGAGGGATGAATGCTTTTCGGGGGTTAAGCAGCGAAAACTGAGAGAAAAGGACGGCTTCGTCTTCGCTTCACGCCTTGATCCGGTCACTGCAGCGTAGGATCGTTGGATTCCTAAACTGCGCGGCTATAGACCAGCTGTTCGTTGAGGGGATGGAATCTCCTCCCCGAGGTTATACTAGTGTTGAACAGTTTCTGATCAGGAAACTCCATGGAATATTTATCACTGTGTGGTGCTTTATTGGCTATCATCTCGGACACAACTCGTGTCCCTGGCCCTTTAAGACTCCTCAACCAATGCAAAGTCAGCTCTCTTCTCTTCCTGTCTCGAATCAATGGACCTGTATATGCATACAAAATATATACAAATTGTTACAAATTTTTACTGCTTTAGCTTGGGACATGATCATGATACGCTGTTTTCATGTGTAGGGGATAGATTCTTTTGGGTGAGGGATGAAGAGTTTGTTCGGCAAACCCTTGCTGGAATCAATCGATTTGCTATTAAACTAGTTACGGTATGAACTATATACAGATACTGGAAATTAAAGCATTAATGCATATGAAAAAAATATGATTAAAAGGGACTAAGATGTGAAAAATATTAATTAATCAAAGACCCACCGGTCTTATCCATACCCAAATTATGATCAGGAGGCTTGACATTAGATTAAAGAATTTTGATAACATGCTAAAAAATAACTTAATTTGAAAACTTAAACTACTTATGATATTATTCAAGCATTTAAGAACATGTTTTTTATTTTTTTTTCTTTTCGAATAGCAGCCGAACTTCAGTTTTCTAATTACTAATAAAGCTAATATAAAATTAAACAAAACACACAAATAGTGAAACTTAAATGTAGGGGAACTGTTAAAGATTTCAAAATCTTTTTTTTATTAGAATGGATAAAATACACTAATTTTTTCGATTTTTTATCATAATTACATGTGGGTTCATTCATTTTTAAAATGAGCATTTCATTATAAAAGAAATATTTTCGCTAGATATATAAGTTTTGTCGTTAGTCAACTATCAATATTTTTATTAGTTTGATGATTTGATAATAATTTTAGAATAATTTTATTGATTATTAATTTTTAAATTATCATTATATAAATTATAATTTTTTATTTTAAAATGTTTTTCTCCTTTTCAAAAAAAAAAATCTTTCCACCGGCCATCTAAAATGCTCCCCACTAATCTGGGGAGCACAAAGTGCTCCTCAAGGGAGCCTAAAGAGATCTAGCTGAATCTAACATTCCATGGTCAAATTTAATCGCGGAATGATTGATCGGTGTAAGTGAATGTCATCGACTGATCTGAGAGAAAGGAAACGAGTGGAAGAAAGAAAAATGGTATTTTAAACATTTCATATTTTAAATATTAATGTTGTTTACATGTTTGAGGGTAGAGTATTCATTTTGAAAATTAATAGATCAACATGTAATTATAGTTAAAAGTTGAAAGGTCAATGTATTTTTATCCTAATTTAATCTTTAATAGTATATATGCAAGTTTGATTAAGTAAATTTTAATTTAAGAAAAGAACTCCTCTATGTGATACATATGTACTTCTTGAGAGTTTTTTTGGTATGATTAAACTGTATGTATTGTGGCTATCATTAATCTATTCATCTGCAAGGCATGCTAACAAAAAGAAAAACAAAGGTCTTGAGTTTAAAGATTTTTTACAAAATCCAACAGGAATGGCCACTTATGAGCAAACTTGATCCTGACATGTACGGTCCTCCGGAATCTACAATCGCCAAAGAAATGATATCAAAGGTTAGAGGTAAACCATAAGAGATTTATTGGAAAGTTTAAATAAATAAAATAAAGAAAAATTTTACGAATAAGATTACAGAATTGTCACGTTTTTATTAAATTTAAAAATTCTATTATCGATATATAAAATAATAATCGTTAGACATTTCATCAATATTTTGGATTAATTAATGTAGGCAATAAAACAAAAAAAGTTGTTCATCCTAGATTACCATGACCTGTTACTACCATTCGTTAAGAAAGTGGGAGAGCTTAAAGGCACAACAGCATATGGATCACGAACACTATTTTTGTTAAACCCAAATGAGACTTTTGAGGCCTTTCTCCATCCAGCTGAGTCGGCCACCCATGGATGGGAAACCGCAGTTCTGGAAACAAAGTATGCAAACCCTGTGGGCCTTGCACAGGTGCCTGGCTATGGAGGCTTGCCAAAACTCATGTGCTGGCTCATGATTCCCTCTATCACCGGCTTGTTACTCATTGGTATGTACCATTTCTTCATCTTTAACCAAAGTTTTCATTGCTTTCATCCCAACCTCTTAAAACGTTTTTGGCACCTACACGTTTCTGTTTCAGTGTTAACTTGTTATTTCCATTCCATGTGCAGGCTGAGAACTCATTGTGCCTCTGAACCTCATATAATTGTAACAAATAGGCAACTCAGTGTGTTGCACCCAATCTATGAATTGCTTCATCCTCATTTCCGTTTCACAATGAAGATCAATACACTTGCTCGAGCACACCTAAGCAATGCTGATGGGATCATCGAGAGCTCATTCTCGCATGCCAATTATTCCATGGAGTTCAGTTCTGTTGCCTACGACCTTGAGTGGCGATTCAATCATCAGGCGTTCCCCGCAGATTTAATTAGCTGGTAGTTTGTTCATTCGGACTCTATTTGATTGGTACTTTCGTAGCTGATGTGATTACATCTTGCTTCTAAAAGCAAAAGGTTCACAAAAAAAAAAAAAACCAAAACAGTTAATGGTATAATGTTTCCATCTATTTAAGGACTTAATTGGGTAAAAAAAATAATTGTTTGATAGCTTAATTGATTGCAATATAAGAATATGAGTTAAAAGTGAAATTATAAAATATTTTTATGTATTGAAATCATTTTAATTTTTACAAATAAAAAATAAATAGCTAAAAGCAAATAATAAAATAATTGCCTTAGGATCAGTTTCATTGTTACTTTGCTCACTATTTTGAATTTTATCTTTTATTTTTAAAATTTTTTTATAAAGTAAAGTAGATGATTAAAAATAAAATTATAATAAATTAAAATTAGTTAAATAATTATATAAAATGTAACTCCAATTATAATATAATTGGTCTATAGGAAAGCAGAACCATACATTTCGTTATTTAAAAGCAAAATAGAAGTAGAATCATACATCTCGTTGCCTAAAAGAACAATTATATATTTTATTAATAATTGTGAAGCTTTTTTTTTTCTTCCAAAACTAAAAGGCAAATAAAAACATTAACAATCAGAAAGAGGTTTAATTAGTTTCTATTATTCACCAACTCCACTCGCCATTTTCTAGCATAGGGGGATGGCCATGGAAGATCCAACAGCTCCTCATGGCCTAAGGTTAACAATCAAGGATTACCTTTTTGCTAATGACGGGGCTTCTTCTCTGGGACATCCTTAAAGAATTGGTCCCTGACTAGGTCAACCACTACTACCCAAATGCCAGTCTCGTGGAGTCATGAAGAACTTGAAGCATGGTGGACAGAAATGCGTGGAGTCGGCCATGGCGACAAGAAAGATGAATCATGGTGGCCTGTCCTCAAAGCCCCGAAAGACTTAATCCAAATTGTTACGACCATCACTTGGGTTTCCTCAGGTCATCATGCAGCTGTGAACTTTGGACAATATGAATATGCTGGTTATTTTCCCAACAGGCCGACAATTGCCCGGAGAAACATGCCTGACAAAGACCCGTCTGAAGAAGGTTGGAAATCCATCATTGAAAAGCCTGAAACGATGCTTCCATGTTAAACACATACCTGCACCTCAAATCATTGCATAAGTGGCTCAGCAACAGCAGGAAGCTCGGGTTGAAGAAGGAATCAGCTGCAAGAAAGAAAGAAGTTTAGCAGCAGAAACGTACCGTTTAATAAGGAAGACTTGAGCAAGAGAAGAAAGCCCCAAAGAACTCCACAAAAGTACCGTTTCAATAAAAGGAGCAGGGACTTCAAGTTATTTGCCAATACACACCGTTTCGACTAACGACCCTTTTGAAAATTAGTAAATGTTAATGATTAGTTAGTTAGTTTAGCAGCTTTACTCTTTTTTGTTTAGTAGCCAAAAGTCCCTGTATATAAATTCTTGTATTTTTTGCTTTTTCCTTGAATAAAAATCTTTAAAATTCTCCTATATTATTGTGCCGGCTTCTTCATTTTCTAACATGGTATCAGAGCAGGTTATAGTACTTGCAAATCTTGTCCTTCGAATGACGCATGGAGTATGCTGATTGGTGCTAGGGACTCATTAGTATTCTCTATTTTGCATTTATTCAGAAAGTTTTTTCTTCATACACTAAGTCTTCTTAGCTAGCTTTTATTCAATCTAAGCACCTTTACTTGCAAACTTGTAATCATGTTTGAGTGTGGAGAAACGAGGTCACAAACTTCATCACAGAGTCAGACTGCTCAAAATCAAACTCAGGTTTCACTAGTAAAAGACCCTCGATCACCCAATTACCTTCACCACACAGACCACCTTAACTTAGTGATAGTGAATCCTAAGTTTAACACCAACAATTATGTGACATGCAGTAGGTCATTTTTACTAGCACTTTCAATTAGGAACAAGGTTGGCTTTATCAATAGGACAATCATCAAGCTTGCAATTACATATCCTCTGTTTCTTTTATGGACTAGATACAACAACCTAATTGTTGCTTGGCAATTAGACTCAATGTCACCACCCATAGCCTCCACAGTATTTTACATGGATTTTGTATCAAATATTTGGAATACTCTGAAGCAGAACTATGCACAACCAAATGACAGTAGGATTTGCAACCTCCAATACACTTTGGGGAATGTGACTAAAGGCACCAGATCAGTGGACTCATACTTTGTTGAGCTGAAAAGTATTTGGGAGAAAATGAGGAATTACAGACCTCTACCCCATTGTGAGTGTGGGAAATGCAATCGAAGTTGCTTTAAAAGGAACATAGATAAACACCAGAAAGACATGGTTTTCAGATTCTTGAATGGCCTAAATGACCCATTTGTAGCTATTAGATCACAGATTATTCTTATGAATCCTATTCCAGCTCTTGATAAAGTCTATAGTCTTGTTTTGAGAAAGAAAGCACAAAGGAATCTAATGCTCCAGGTTCTGCCAACACTTGAATCATCAGCCATGCTTACTGCCACTAATGGGAAGAAAAGTATAAAAAAGACATCACTTGTAACCATTATGGGAAGAAAGAGCATATAAAAGAAAAATGCTATAGACTTGTAGAATTTCCTAATGACTTCAAGTTTACCAAATGGAAGAACAATGGCAGAAAAGGGGAGGTAATAGCAAATAATGTTTCAATAGCAAATGACATGTCAATTGAAGAATACCAAGGAGATTAGGAAGAAGAAATTAATGGTACTGGTTCCATGTCACAAATGTCTATCATTAAGCAATAAGTCAGTAAGTTAATGAAACTCTTAAATGAGAATGGTTTGATCAATTCAGATGGTAAGGGCCTTTCATTAAACACCTTGCAGAGTAAGACTTCTTTGGTAAACTCAGCATTTGCAAGTATAATTTCAAGCCATTCTTGTTGCAATACCTTCAATAATATGCCCTTCAAATTTAGAAATGTTAATTCACACATGATAAAACAAAAATTTTGAATTATGGACCCAGGAGCTACTGATCATATCTCATACACTTTAGACAACTTTCTTTCAGCTAGACTAGTAACTGATCGCTTTGTCCAATTACCAAACAACAAATAGCTTTGATGACAAACATAGGAATGATTAAGTTAACACTATTGTTGATTCTCAAAGATTAACTAATGAAGACAGTCCCATAACTGAATCAGACTCACCTGCAACCATATCAACAGAGTCAACCTCTACCACTAAATACCAATGACATAAATGTTGACTCACAACCATTTGATAATCTGCCTGCAGCGAACAACACTGATATTCCAAAGACCATTTTACCTATTGATCCACCAGCCACACTTAGAAAAAGTACAAGACCTAAAAGCACTCTAAAATATCTTGATGCATATTATGTTGACATGCCAACTCAAACAAATGCTGTGACAGCCCATTCAACAACACAATACCCATCATCACATAAACTATCATCCACACATAAGGCGTTTACCACTTCTTTATCACACATACATGAACCTAGTTCTTACCTTCAAATTGTCATGCTATTAGATGTAAGTGGGTTTACAAAATAGAGTTAAATGCTACAGGTGATGTAATGAGATTCAAAGCATGCCTAGTAGCCAAGAGATATAACCAAGTACATGGTTTTGACTGCTAGGAGACCTTTAGTCTTGTAGCAAACCAATCCACAGCAAGCGTATTTTTGGCTTTAGCTATAGCTTGTAATTAGTCTTTATCATAGCTTGTAATTGTAAAATTAAGATTTTACTTTAGTTTGATTTAGAGTTATAATGTGATAACCATTTAACGTAAATGATAAAAATGGTAAAACGTAATTAACTAACATTAACTTAATATCAAATTAAAATTCTAATAGAAGTTGTGAAAAAATTTTTCCAAAATTTTTCTATATTATCCTACCGTCACAATTAAGGAAGGATTCTTTATCACAATCGGTAGTCAAATTGGCTAGCTGCCCATCCCATCTGGTTGCAATGGTAACCAACAAAAGAATTAATTCCTTGTTGAGCTACAAGGCAATTTGGTTCGACAATCCTTTTTCTCTTTCTTTCTCTCAACAAAAAGAAAATCTCCATACCAAATTCTTCATTGTTTCTCTCTTTAGGGTTTTAGTAGCACTCTCTCTTAAAAATTCAATAAGATTTTAGTTTGAATGCCTATCTTCTTGTGGAAGAACAAGAAAAGAAGGTGAAAGAGGTTTTTGGAAAAAAGTAAAATATTTTAATTTTTAATTTTAATAGAGGAAGAAAGGGAAAAGAAGATGGAGTTAGAAAAAGATAAAAGAAAATGAAAAACAATTCAAAAAACGTTGTGAGGGAGTTGTAGAAAAAAAAAGAGTTTTTTGTTTTATATTTAATTAATTATTAACAATTTTTTAATATTTAAATTTAAATTTTTAAAAATTTTTAGTTTTATCCCATTAATAAAGTGGTAGCTTTGATGAGCTGACAATATATAGTTCTATACACTATCAGTAGATCAAATATAAGTCCTTAGCTAAAATCTTTGTCAAAATCTTGTTTAAAAAGCAGATAAGGCTAAAATCATCACAATTGTACCTTTCCTTTTGCTACAAATTTCAAATTTTTAATCTATTTATAATGTTTTGAATTAACTTTTTCCTACTTTAATTTGTAGAAGAGATAATGTTTGAAGTTCATTTTTTTTTATTTTGTTGAAACAAAAAAAGAATTTGAACTCAATGCACTCTTCATGCTAGATTATAACTCATCATCTCATCACATTTGATACTTATTAATTAAAATTTCAAAATTTTGATTGGATGATGAATGTTAATTTCCTGACAATGTATAAAACAATAAAATGGTTGGCATCAAAACTCAAATTTAAAAGAATGTTAGGTCTTCAAACTTCGTATAAGTGCATAGCAATCCAACAATTATGTACATATAAGTTTGTTTAAAGAAAGTTGAAAGTTTTGCCGCGTATATTCTTCAAACCATGCATGGAAGACCCTAACAAGTTTTTCCTTTTTAACAATCCCGCTTAGTTCACTTGTTTAGCAACTATGTTATTATTAAATAATAACATTTTATATTTAATTAAAACACATGATTTATTGATAAAATAGTTTAATCGAAACAAGCCGAGTTAAGTTCGAGCCTAATACAATGGATTGATATTTATAAATACAGAATTATCAAATGTTATCACCCCACTAATATAATAAATAAATTTAAAAATCAAGAATTGTAAAAAATAAATACTTATTATTTCAAGGACTATCTTTTAAACTCTCACCTTTGCACTGTGTGAACTAATATTGTATAATATATTAATTATAAAAATATTTCTAAACAAAATCTGCAAAGTCAAGCGGCAAATAAATTGGTCGTTAAGAACATGCTTGTGCTTGCGGTCCAAATTCCGGTTACGCTATGTATTACAGGCTGGATTAATGGGTCAACTTCATTATAAAATATAAAATATTGTCGACATAATAACAAAATGGATACATCATGACAATATTTTCTTCTACACCGTTGTCAACTTATGCATATTTCTTACTATTTTTTTTTCTAGTTGTTACGTTCAAATTGCGGAGTAGTGTCATTGCAGTCCAATTTATACTTATCTAATTCCACATATTTGAAAATCAATTTTAGATACCTTGGACTATATTATATATGTAACATAGTCATCAATTAGACTCAAATTACGTAAGATGTAGGTCTCTGGCATCTTTAATTATAAACCTCGTTTCTTTATTCCCAAAGTTGGAACTTATATAATCATGGGTTTATTAGTTTAGAATTTCTTAATATGATCAGACCTTTGGCTAAAAACAAAAGACATGCTCAAGCCAGTGTACTGTGATGCACCTTTATTGTTTTGTTTGAATAACAAATAATAATTTGGATAATTAAGGATTCAAGTAATTAATCATGGTTTATTATAAAAATGGATTTTATATCTTAAGCTCTAATCTTAGGGCAAAGCTAAGGATTTTAACTTGAGCGGAGAGATATAATAATATTAAATATTTGATATAATTAAAAGATGAGTCAATAATAGTATATAGAAGCATATAGAACCTTTTGGATAAACATGTATGCCAAATTCAACCAAACTAGTAAGGTAATAGCATAAACTGTGTAAATTTCTTTTGATAAGAAATAGTATATAATTTCAAACATTGTACTTTGTATTGCTTTATAAAGAATTGAATAAAAATTAATGTATTGCGTACAAAATATGTAGCAAACAATTTTTTTCTTAATTAATGTATGTTCTTAGAAATAAATAGTGTCAATTCATTTATTTGATTATTGACAACTTAAATTCAAATTTAAGTTTAACCATGCATATATATATATATATTGTTAGTTCTATAGTTTTCAATAAGAAAATGAAGAAGCACCACAAAAACAAGAACAGCAAATTGGACAACTTGTTTAAGAAGGTGAGTTTAGTTATCCTATGGTAAGAAAAGAGGTTGATGAAAGTAAAATAATTGGTGATCCTAATCAAGGGGTAAGAATTAGAGTTAAAGTTCAAAATGTTTGTGGATATATTGCTTTTATTTCTCAAATTGAACTGAAAAATATTGATGAAACCTTAGATGTTGACTATTAGATACTAGCTATGCAAGAAAATTAAGTTAATTTGAAAGGTGTCAAGTCTGGGAGTTAGTTCCTATGCCAAATGATTATCCAATTGTAGTACTAAATGAGTGTTTAGGAATAAAATGGATGGAAATAGAGCCATAACTAGAAACAAAGCTAGATTAGTTGTCAAAGGATAGAGTCAAAAGGAAGGAATAAATTATGATAAGACTTATGCTCTGGTAGCTAGACTATAAGCCATTAGAATGCTTTTAGCATTTGCATGCTACATGAACTTTACATTATATCAAATGGATGTTAAGAGTAGTATTCTAAATAGACTTATAAATGAAGAAGTATATGTTAAACAACCTCTCAGTTTTAGGAGTCTTATTTTTTTCAAATCATGTTTTTTATTAAAAAAAACTTTGCAAGGTTTAAAGCAAGTTCCTAGAGCTTGGGATGAGATTATTAAAATTCTTAATCAAAAATGATTTCAATAGAGGGAAGGGTGATAAAACTCTTTTTATCAAAAACAAAGGCAAAGATATTTTAATTATACAAGTTGATATTGATAATATTGTTTTTTTGTGCTACTAATGAACTTCTTTGTCAAGAGTTTGCTAAAACCTTGTAAGGAGAATTTGAAATGAGTATGATGGGTGAGCTAAACTATTTCTTTGGACTTCAAATAAAACAAAAGAAAGATGGAACATTCATAAATCAAGTCAAATATACGTAAGACATGCTCAAGAAGTTTGGTACCTCACTCTAATGAACAACTCAACAATGCTTGACAAGGATGAAAAAGATACGCCCGCTGATTAAAAGCTTTATAAATCCATGATTGGTTCCTTGATTTATCTTACGGCCAGTAAATCGAACATAAGTTTTAGTGTAAGATTGTGTGCTAGGTTTCAATCGTCTCTTAAAGAATCTCATTTAAGTGCTGTCAAAAGAATCTTTAGATTAAAAGACACAGCAAATATAAGAATATGGTATCCAAGGAGTTGCACTTTTGATCTCCACACATATTCGGGTGCTGATTTTAATGGATGCAAAATCAATAGAAAAAGCACATCTAGCACATGTCAATTTCTAGATAGTATGTTGATTTCATGGTTTTCAAAGAAATAAAATAATGTAGCTCAATCCACTACGAAGTTGAATATGTGGCTGTCAAAAATTGTTATGCTCAAGTGCCATGGATGAACAACAATTAGAAGATTGTGGGCTAGCAATGAAAAGAATTCCCATTAAATGTGACAATGCTAATACCAAAAATCTCACAAAGAATCTCATCCATCACTCTAGAACTAAACACATAGAAATAAAGCATCATTTTATTAGAGATTATGTTCAAAAGGAAGATGTTGTTCTTGAATATGTGGGTACAAAAGAAAAATTGGTTGATATTGTCACTAAAGTACTTCATAGAGAACAATTTTGTAAAATAAGAAATGAACTAGGTCTTATGCATGCACCTCAAATGAGAAGACTATTAAGGCTTATTAAAAATGATAAATTTTGCTGAAAACTATTTGGATAAAATAAGCTTGTGTGTATGCTTTATTATTTATATCATTCATGACTTGTAATGTGTAATGTGTATATTTGATGATTGGTTATTACACTTGGTATGTATGCTGCTTATGGAATCATGTCATGACACATATACATTGATGTGCATTTATATCCTGGCCATCCTACTCTTCAGGTATATGGTAAAGTGGTTAAAGGAGTTATTTCTTTGAAATTCAAGATCTTGTAAAAAACTTACTTGCACTGGTTCAAGACAATACGTAAAACCATTTTTAAACAAAAATTTCTCTTTATTTTGATTGTAAACCATGTCTCGACCACATCACGGATTTTTCGAAATAAAAATTTATTTTTTAAAAATTCATTTTTTAAGGCTACGGAAGCTCATGTATCAATACATGCAAGAACATGTATTGATAAATCACCAAATATATCAATACAATCTTTCTAGTAGCCAAAATAAAAATCCTATAACAAATGTATCAATACATGCAAGATCATATATTGATAGATCACTAAATCTATTGATACATTTCTTCCAATAGTCAAAAATAAAAATATGTGACGAATTTGTTGATACACAAGTAAATGTATCAATACATCTTGCGATTTTAAGCTTTTGACAAGTCATTTCAATTTAACTTGTAACCCAAAAATTCAAAATTCTCTTAACCTTCTTCATTATTCTGTGATTTTCTCTTGATTTGGCTCCGATTAAAGTGTTTCTAAGGTGTTCTCTTCACTCAAAACACCATTTGTCTTCTCCTAAACACCAAGTTCAGCCTAAATGTGCACAAAACCCTTTCTAAAACCCTAGTTCTGAAACCATCCAATTTTGAGGTTTATTCATATTTTTAGTTAAAATTAATCTGATTAAAAGGTGTTTTAAAACTCTCTAATCATTTCTATTGTTTTATTCTCATTTAAAACTCTCTAATCAAATTTTGAACTTCAGCCAAGTTCTATGCGGCGCTGTAGTCTCTTGTTCATAAGACTAAACAAGCCTAAACGAGGTTTCTTGATGATCGATGCGAAAACGTATAGTAAGCAAATATGATGAAAGAGATTGGGGACAATAAATAAGTATTATTGTCCAATAAGAGAAAAACAAAGTACTTAAGACCTAAGCATAAAGTAAATTACTTGATTCAACAAACTTGATTTGATTACCTTACAATGACTTTTAAGGGAGTTACTTATAATAGCCTACTTGACTTAAACTTAGTGTGCAAGTAAAAGTAAATGTGAAAGTATCTAACCTAGACTTCCTTGGAGTATAAGAAAAGAAAAATCCTAAAACTATGCCTTTTTTATGAACAAGTAATCAATAAGGAAAACTTTATTTTTGGAAAGTATTCTAGTTGCCCTAGAATACTTTGCTTGGCTGGCAAGGCAACAACTGATGGACCCCTGCATATGGATTGGCTCGACAGTCTAGACGGGCTGGACTAGTCACGAATCTATGAATCGTGATATTCTTCCCCACATGATTTAAGCAATGCCTTCATTGCCTCTTAGTCTTTTTCCACCACAAGTTTTCATCAAGTTCCCCACAAGCGTCATGGGTATGTTTTAAGCAAATTTTCTCCAACTGTCTTGAGAACACTTCCAAGTTGGGATGCATTTTGCCATATGGATTATTGGCTCGCGGTTGGCCAATGTCATCCAAGTATACAGCTCCTATGTGTACAATGTCTTCGATTGCAACACACATAGAATTTTAGCTGGACATTTAAATAGTGTCAAAACTCAATGAATCAAATCTCCTTTGCCCCGTAAAGAAGTCATGGAACATGTCTTTTCAGTACTTGTCTACCATGAATTCATCTAGCTTTACATCGTGGGGAATTAATGAATCCATTATGTTGTGGCATCCTTTGCGAAGCTCATCGCTATTGGACCTTAGCTGCTCGACGCTGTCTTCGACCTATTCGAAGTTGCTTCACACCTTGTGATTGATAATCGTCTCATGGCGAGATACACAATTATCTAGTGCTTGTAAGATATCCTCAGACTCGTAATGCTTCGTGACAAGTATGTGTGCAATTTCCTTGTTTGCAACACACACACTATCTTCAACTAAGGCGTTCAGGCATGATATGGTCTGGTCACCAATTGATGTCATTCTCTCTCTCTCAGTTATCAAATCATGTGATACCTAGTTCTGGAAAGCATTGCTCTAATTCCAACTGTTTCCTTCTTGGAACTTTAGCCAAGTTCCATGTAGCGCTATAATCTCTTGTTCATAAGAGTAAGGAAGCCTAAACGAGGTTTCTCGAATATGAAGGGGTAGAGAGAGAAAAGTGAAAAAGGAGTGAAATTAGAGAATAAAGAAACGGGAAACTAAGAGTGAAGCTCGAGTGGATTTAATATTTAAACCACCAATGAATTTCTCGATAGAAATTTTTGTCGATAAATTAAAATAACAATACTAATGAAAATTTCATCAGTATGTATACATTGAAACAACCAACGAAAATTTCGTCAGTAAATCCATGGCTAACGTATCAAACATGTTCAAAGCTGTTATTGACAGAAATTTCATCAATAATTCCATTGACAATTGAATATCTTTGTCGACAGGTGCTTTCATCAGCAACATTGGTCGATAAATTTCATCGATAATTTCTTTACTGGTGAAATTTTGTGGTCGATAAACTCCACGAGCTTTTTATTCTTTTCGCACCATAGACTTGTCGACAAAATATCAACAGAATCCTATCCATCGTTATATTTTGTCAGTAAAAGTTAGTAGACAAGTTCATCGATATTCCATCCTACGAAAATATTTTTGTCAATAAACATTATTCCTTTTACAGTGATTACAAGGATTTTTAAAGAGAAAATTATGAGAAATAACCTTCCTTATAAGCTTAATTCAAAAATATCTATTTTTATAATTTTAACTATTTTTAATCAATTTTTGGTATGACTTGACAACAATACCTTTTAAACAATTTCAGACATTTAAAGTGGTTTCAGTTTTCTCTATCCTACCATTCAGACAAAAATTTCAAAATTAAATCTCAATTTCTTTCTGTGTCAAATATTGTCTATCTCGCTATCCAAAGAGCAAAGATGGCATCAAGCTCTTTCTTATTTTGTTTTTTTTTATGTGGATCTTAGGGTTTTCAAGGGTGATAAACAGTGATTTTGCTCTATTATGGTGATTGCAAGCAGCATGATGAATGTGGTAACTGGATGTTTTCTAGTGATGTTTTCAAGGACTTAGAGGCAGTATGATGAATGTGGTAACTAGATGCTTTCTAGTGATGTTTTCAATGGCTCAATGAGAAGGGACAGCTAAAGCATGTTTGATAGGTTTTATGGTAGTTCACGATTTTGTTGTGTTTAGGATTTGGATGATTATTAAGTATGTTTGTTAGAGATTCTGAGTTGAAATTATTCAGGGAATATTTTACAAAGGGAATATATTTTATTTTTGCATAAGACAAGTGAGCAAAGTCCTCCCGATAGAGATATATTTTGTCTTGCTTTGGAGGATTATGGAGTTTTGTAACCTATCTTTTATAAAATACACAATTTCATGACTTAGTAAAAAAAAAGTATGGGTTTTAGATTATTGAGTTTATTGATTTATTCATAGAACTATAGAACTCCAAAATTAAAGAGTTGAAATTGATTAGGAGATTGATTTTTAAGTATTACGTGACTTAATTTTTACGTGATTGATTTTTAGGTATTACGTGAAATATTACATGATTAATTTTTAGATATTATGTGATTGATTTTTAAAGAATATCTAAGTCACACAAAATTATTTTTAAATAAGCCATGCTATAATTTTTTGTGGGCCAAAATGAATAAAAAATATTAAAAGTCAAGAGGGGACCGCTGCAGCTTTATTAATTAAGTCCTACTTTTATGGGTTCCAGTTCCTAATTTTTTATAATTTTGACCAACATAATTAACATATAAATATTCATTCATAGTGGGACCTATTATTATATAAATCCCAACATCATTTTCAATTTTTATGATGATAATACTTCATTAAAATAAATAAAAATATCCAAAAGTTAAAAAAATGTTATTGTCCGTCCATTTCCACAGATTCTATGTAAGGGAGTTTAGAAGAAAAAGAAGAAGATGGAAGAATCTCTACCAATCAACATCCTTTATAGAAAGAAAGTTCAGTGTCTTGATTATAGCAAACAAATTAAAGTTTGAAAACTTAATTGATTTTCACATTTGAAGAAAGCAGGATGGCTACATCATGTATTATTTCAACATCCATAAGAAGGCCCATTTTCTTTTTTCTATTACCAAAAGTATCATATAAACTGTAAACACATTGATTTTGAATTTTAGTGTATAATAGGTCATGTTTTGATTCTTAATTTGGCTTTCTTGTTTTTTTTTTTTGAAAAGTATGTATTTTTTATTATTAAATGCTAAAGTTAAAAACAAACTTTAGATTTGGAGTTACAAGAGAATAAAAATAGAAACCCCATAGAAAGTAAGCCTAAAATTGGGGATATCCAGATCAAATTGTAGCATTTAAAGGTATCTCAATCCAAGAGAATCCCACAAAACCTAACCAAGCAGAGTTTTCTATTTAAATCATATGCACTATTTTTAGATGGATATAATTAATTTATTAAAATATTGTCAAATATATTTTCTATGAGATTATATATAAAAATAATAATTTTTTTAACATATAATGATATAATTATTACATTACAAGCAACGGAAAAAACTAATCAAAACTTTAAATTAAAAAAAAAGGAAACCAATTAAAACAATTAAATAGATAACTATCAATGAGAGCCTATAATTTAATTTGTTGAAAAATATGAGTCAAAGTTGTCAAATTTAAAAGAAAAACTAAACAAAATTAGTTATTATTAAAGTAAATATATTGTCATTTAAAATATATTTTTAAAAAATTAAAAAATTAAAGTGAGAAATAAAATAACATATAAAATTAAAATATAAATGATAAAATTTATTTAAAATTCAACATAACTGAGTCAATGGATTACTGCAGATCCCGACTTTCACGCCGTGTGGCCACTAATGTAGACCGACTCGTCAGCCGTTTCTCAAATTGCCGGAATCAATGAAGAAATAGTTAATTAGCTATTCACATTTCATATTCACGTGTGCGACAGCCCACGAGAAAGATTTTGTGACGACGGGAAAAATGAATCACGGCCCCACCTATTTAATGCGATTGGCGGCAAACAACGGCACAGCAAAGACAAGGACTGTGAGAGCAAAAGCATTGGATAATTTTGAGTCCAAAACCATCCAATTTCTTCCTTATTAGAATCCGTTATGTGGTTCCCACTTTATGTTCTTCACGCTCTTGATGTGATAAAAGTGAAAGCAACCACCTCCATTTTTCACTAGTATATTCCAACCTCCAACCCTTTTCCCTATAAAACCCACCCTCCATGAGATTCAGTTGTTAAGGTTGGAGATTCCTATCCTATAGTATTTGGATTTTTATTTTTCTTAAAGAGAAGGTGGAGAAATGGATAACAATGGTAGAAGTGATGATAGGGTAGAGAATGGATTCAACCCAGAAGAAGATGACAGGAAGAAGGAGATGAAGGAAGCCGAGATGTCAGTGGAACAAATCTTTGAGACCCAGGAAGTGCCGTCATGGAGGAAACAGCTGACTATGAGGGCCTTTGCTGTCAGCTTTGTGTTAAGCATTTTGTTCAGTTTCATAGTGATGAAACTCAACTTAACGACGGGAATCATCCCATCCCTCAATGTTTCCGCCGGGTTGCTGGGGTTCTTCTTTGTGAAGACATGGACCAAGATGCTTGAAAAATCTGGTCTCTTGAAACAGCCTTTCACCAGGCAGGAAAATACTGTCATTCAGACCTGCGTGGTTGCCTCCTCCGGCATCGCCTTCAGTGGTACGTATCTCTATATTTTTTTTCTTTATTTTGTATAAAAAAAATTAAAACTTTTATCTCTTTAATTTATTAAAAAGCCATTTTGGTACGATTGTTATACTGTAGATATCCGAATTGTCCCAAATCGGATTACAGGGTAATCGGATCGGAGAAGGCCGGATGCCCGATAAACGAGTCCCCATTGTTGTCATAGTCCCTGTCCCTGTGCCCATTTGCTTACAAGAAATACCGTGTTGGACTTGGACTTAGTGTTTGTTTTATCAATGTTTTACCTTTCTTGTGTAACGTTCATGGAGACTTTTTTGGAATACATAAGAAGTGGAAATTGCTTTCTTGGTCACCCACTCTGTCAATATTAGGCCTTAATAGCAATAGATGGAGATCCTAAGGAAAAAAACAACCAGAGGAGCCATCAAATTTTCTAAGTTAAGACAAAATATCAAGCTGTAGATTCGTCTGCCTTTGGGTCCACTGATGGCTAGGAGTGAAGCCAAGTTGTAGCTTTGGGTAAAGTGGTAATGATAACGGCTGAGAATGGGAAACGCATGCGGGGGACCTTTGGAATTTTTATGGCATATGACTTAAAGAACTAAACTAGCTGTCTCACACTCATTTCCTACACCTTTTCTCATTACTCTGACACAATATTGTCAACTCTTTAAATAACTCCAAATATAATTATCATGGTAATGATGCTATCATTAATTTTGGGTGCTCCAGATTTCATGGTTTTCATTTTCAGCTAGGTCTGACTCCCTCCGTTACTTTCCATTTCAACGTGCCTAGCCAAATCCATCTAGCTTATTATCTTTTCTTTCCTTTTTGTATGATACTAGGAAGATGCCCCCTCTACTTTATCTCTGTCTAACCCCATCCCATATAAATCAATACCAACTATATTATATAATCCGTTAATGTTGTATAGTTAGACTGGACATCGTCCAATAACAACTCTTAGAACTGTGAAGTCTTTGTTTTTGAAATAAAAACTGTTCAATCTTAATTGTACATGCGATCAGACTCATGTATCTCATTTCCTCGCTTATAGTTGGCTGTCAAGTACGCAAATTTTTTGGGGATACTTGTCTTAGTAGCATGCTTGGTACACTTGTCCATGTTTAATTTCTTGTAACAGGAACCTGTTCTGCTACATCAAATATTGTTGAATCAATGCTTAACAATTATGAGAAATATAACTATTTCTGGGAAGATGAACATAGATCATCGTAAGCTGTGAACACAACCAGTTCCATTAGTGATTTAATATCATGAAATCACTCATTTTTTTTCTTTGACATGAAATTAAGCGATATACTTATTCATGTAATACACAGTATCAACATCAGAAGCGGCTTCTAAGGCAAAAACTCTGGAAAGTGGGGAATAGGTTGCACCGCTTTAGAAGCAATGCTATGCTGTAATTGAAAACCATTGAAAAAATATCAGGTTTAGAATAGATTCACCACCTTTCACAAACTTTGCTTGTGTACTGTTGCAATTACATAACAAATTTATTTAAAGCATAAACTTGTTTTGATATTACTTTGGAATCACAAATATTGTAATGTATAAAAGTGTTTATGCTTGCGATGGAACATGATATCAGAAACATTTTTTCTTAAAATACAACTGCAACTGATTTACTGAAAATCCAATGTTTCCTGTACCTGTTTCCAAACAGGAGGATTCGGGAGTTACCTCTTTGGAATGAGTGAACGCATTGCCCAACAATCAGGGGACACTGGCGGTGTCAAGAATCCATCCCTGGGATGGATCATCGGCTTCCTCTTTGTTGTTAGCTTTCTTGGTCTCTTCTCAGTGGTGCCTCTTCGGAAGGTACACTCTGCACTGTCCCCACATATTTGCAAACTTACAGCAGCAGCATGTTGAATGGACAAAGAAATATAAACTTCAAATGAATAATAATGTATATCTGATTGTTTAAATGCAGAATTCAAGTCATTTGGTTGATATCGAATAATATTCTTGCAAGAAAAGGTTCTTGTTGATGTTAACTTGCATAGCTCATGAATTTTTTCATCCTCCTTTTCTCAGATCATGGTCATAGACTTCAGGTTGACATATCCAAGTGGTACTGCAACTGCACATCTTATCAATAGCTTCCACACCCCTCAAGGAGCCAAGCTAGCAAAGTAAATCACTGTCATAGTTAAGATTTCAAATTAAAGCTGATCATTTTGAAGTTTATACATTCTAATTGTCTCATGTTTTTAACACCTGTAGGAAGCAAGTAAAAACACTGGGCAAGTTCTTTTCTTTCAGCTTCTTGTGGGGGTTCTTTCAATGGTTTTTCACTGCTGAAGATGCTTGTGGATTTGCTAACTTCCCTACATTTGGGCTTAAAGCATATCAGAACAAGTGTGTAAAATCAGTTCAATTATGTTATTTTGCAAGATTTAAAAATAATTTGCTAAAGCCACTTTCTCTGGTAAATTCCTTCCATGATCCCTGACTTTTTATTTTAGTTCCATTTAATTCCCAACATCTGAATTGTTTCATTTAGGTCCTTAAACCTTTTAAAGTGATTCCATTTTGGTCCTTTACCTACTTATTCTGTTACTAATTGAGAAAAATATCGACATGGAATGCCAAGGAAATATTCGTATGGCGTGCCACATGATGCACAACATGGACGTTACATCAATTTTAGTGGAACAATTTGACGAAAGGACCAAAACGTAATCATTTCGAAAAATTAGGGACTAAAATGGAACAATTCAAAGATTAGAGATTAAAGTGGAACCGGAATAAAATATTAGAGACTATAAGTGAAATTTACTCTTACTTTCTCAGTTGGGAGTATTTAGCTAATGCTTCCTTTGCTAATTTTCAGGTTTTTCTTCGATTTCTCAGCAACATATGTTGGGGTGGGGATGATTTGCCCCTACATAATAAACATATCGGTGCTGCTTGGAGGCATACTTTCTTGGGGTGTAATGTGGCCTCTCATTGAAACAAGAAAGGGTGATTGGTATCCTGCAGGCGTTTCTTCAAGCAATATGCATGGCCTACAAGGTTACAAGGTTGGTTAGTTTCCTATAAGCTCATCACATTATAGTTTTCTGCCACCATTACATAAATCACTAGACTCTTCCTTTGTCATTGATGCTTGACTTCTTCCCTGAATCCAGGTATTTATCGCCATTGCCATGATTCTAGGTGATGGCCTGTACAATTTTTTCAAGGTGTTGAGTAGAACACTCACAGGCTTGTTTTATCAAGTTCGAGGCAGACAAGCTCTCCCCATTGCAAACCAGCCCTCTTCTGATACCTCAAAGAAGTTATCTTATGATGATCAGCGCCGAACCCAACTCTTTTTGAAAGATCAGATTCCTACATGGTTTTCTGTTGCAGGTTATGTCACAATTGCTGTCATCTCTACCATTGTTCTTCCACACATCTTTCATGAACTCAAATGGTATTACATTTTGGTCATCTATGTCTTTGCACCAACACTGGCTTTCTGTAATGCATATGGGTGTGGACTGACTGATTGGTCCCTTGCTTCCACCTATGGCAAGCTAGCAATCTTTACAATTGGAGCTTGGGCAGGTTCACATGGTGGAGTCCTTGCAGGCCTTGCAGCATGTGGTGTCATGATGAACATTGTTTCAACGGCCTCTGACCTAATGCAGGATTTTAAGACTGGGTACCTGACCCTAGCTTCTCCTAGGTCCATGTTTATTAGCCAAGTGATTGGCACTGCCATGGGCTGCATAGTTTCGCCTTGTGTCTTCTGGCTGTTCTACAAGGCATTTGATGACTTTGGGCTTCCTGACAGTCAATACCCTGCTCCTTTTGCAGTTGTTTATCGCAACATGTCTATATTGGGGGTACAGGGCTTCTCTGCTCTACCCAAAAACTGCCTCTTGCTTTGTTATGTGTTCTTTGGTGCAGCCATCTTGATAAACTTCGTTAAAGATATGGTGGGTAAGAAATGGGGATCTTATATTCCACTTCCAATGGCAATGGCAATACCTTTCTACATTGGGTCATACTTTGCCATTGATATGTGTGTTGGGAGTTTGATTTTGTTCGTTTGGGAAAAGATAAACAAGGCAAAGGCGGATGCATTTGCGCCAGCAGTAGCTTCTGGTTTGATCTGTGGCGATGGTATATGGACTTTGCCTAGTTCAATACTTGCTCTAGCAGGGGTGAAACCACCAATTTGCATGAAATTTCTGTCAAGGGGAACAAACGCTAGGGTTGATAAGTTCTTAGGGTCATAAAGTTGGAAGTTAGGGTAGCAAGGAAGTATGCATGCAAAATCTATGGATACTCTTAGCCATGTACAATACCCCTTCAAATATTATATGTGCGTTATTTTCCTGTGTTTCCTTCCCCTTCCTGATGCAGACAAAACAATGTCAGATTCAATGAAACGATCTGCCATCAGTGGAGGTTGAGAAAACAAGATCAGACGCAATGTAGTTATGATCACTCTCAAGGGATGTCTTAAATACCTTTAGGTACATGTTGTAGGTGAGTCTGTGAAAAGAGAACAAGACTGAAATAGTTGATATTGTCTTTGCTTTAGCATGCCTAGAGTTTCTGTTCCTCCAAGTTTTAAGTTACTGAAATTGCTCATGTCTTTAACTTTTCTCAACTGTTCCTTGGATGAAAAGAAGTGAATGTTTTACAAGTAATGAAGGAAAATCAGACTTATAAGCACATGCCTTTGACAAACTTTGTGCTTAAATGAAGATTACGATTTTGGTTCAAGTAATTAATTGAGACTTGATCTTGTGTATTATCAAATTAGATTAAGTACGATTTTACAATAAAATAACAAAATTTGATGACTTGACAGTATATGAAATCATCAAATACTATCTAGAAAAATTATGAGGTAAAAAAAAAAAGGATTGATCTTTATTTTTGTCTTGAATCATAACAACCATTTTACCATTTAGAGAATCCAATAACCAAAGAAAGCTTCCCTTTTCTTCTGATAAGCAACCAACTGAAGAACTATTCTAATTGAGGAGAAATGCGGTGCATGTGATCTTTGAAATTTTAACACAAGTAGTAACATAACCATCATGGTTATGCCGATTATGACTAATTCTGCCATTCAAAAAAAAAAATTATGACTAATTCTACAACATCAATTGAAAAGTTTTGAGACCCTTTAGAAACCCACCATCATGGTTGTGTCACAATCTCTTTCTCATTGTTCAGTCTTCATCACTTTCACTAAGTATAGGCTTGAATTTGCTTTGGCATTCCTATATTTACAATAGTGGCATTATAATCTCAAGCAGTCCAATCTTCATCACTTCCATTAGCATCCTAAAGTGACATAAATAAGAATAAATCACTAAAATTGAATATAGAAATACAATTTCTGATGCATATTCTTGGTGGTGGGCGGGGGAGAGAGGTTTGTGTTGAGTACTTAGTTCCACGCAATTATGGTAAAAGTCAAAAACTATATAGAAGCTGACAAGAAGTCTCACCTCTGATGTGCTTGAGATTTCTTCGACGTCCTCCTCTTCATCCTACAAGGATTGTTCACAGCATTAACCACACTGAAATATAAAGGACCTTGACTTTTGTACTTTGTTTATTGACAAGTAAGCTAATCCAAGCAAGTATACACAAAATTGATATGAAAATTTCAAATAATATAAGGGGAAAAAAAACATTGAAAGGATTACATTCACAATCGAGTGGTACATTAAATATAAAGTATTTCGAAAAAAGAGCATCTTGATAAATACCTTAGAGCTCTTATTAGCAAGACCCAACAAGAATTTGCTTTCTAAGGTGCCAAATCAATGCTTCAAATTGTAGCATCTATTAAGGATCATGCCAAATTAAAATATGAGAAAGAAGAAGAAGATATGAATCCTTGCTATATGCTTTCACAATCTATAATTCTCAAATACATAACATGTAGCAGAAATTTTCCTTTCTTCTTTTTTCTCTGTTTGGACACTGAAGAGTTATTGATATATGCCAAGATCAGTACCTTGTTCTTCACCCCTATCCTGATTGCATACAAAATTACCTAATGATTCTCTACATATGGTGGAAACTCCACAAATCTTGTGTTTTCTATGTAAGAGTAAAATGCATCAATGAGATTACATGAATGCTTTCATTTGTAGAAGTTAATTCATAATTGCTTAGACAAGGAAGTTTCATGGCAAAAGAACATATAAATGGAATTTTAAATAGATGAATTTGGAAATCCTTTTATAAATTCAACACAACAACATTAATGGAATGATACTGTAGGTCCCTCAAAGTTATTGTAAATCACTTCATATTGAAAACCAAACATAATTTGTCAATAACAAATAAGTAATTGATAGTGTTTCACAAGGTTAGTGAGCTTAACAGATATCATGAAGATAATGGAATGTGAAAATGGCATTATACAATATGGTTTCAAATCAGGAGAATGATTACAACACCATTAATCCAGTATATGGTTGAGTCTGAATTTTTTACGCAAAAACAAAGTAATTCAACATAAAGAAACACCAGAATTTTAAAATATAGACAATGATACCTCAGATTCTTTCTTCTTTCTTTTGGTTCCTGTCCCTACAGTTTCAAAGAAGTATCCATTACAAATTTTAACAGAAAAGGGAAAGAGCTGAAGGCCATTATATGCCAAAAACTTCAGCTGCATGCATATGTCACAAAGAGATAAACCGGCACTGCAAATAAGTTCTAGAAACCACAAGAACATGCAAATTTACAGTTACTTTCCATGAGAGCTGAAGTACATAATTCTTGCACGACCATTTACTCTATATAGCCTATCTGTGACAATTGACAGAATGAAACCCCAATTTCTTAAGAAATTTCTTGAGATGATTATATACAAAGCATGGGCACAAAGACCTAAAAACGAAAAAAGTCAGTACTTCTGCCTTTCAGAACATTCATGACATCCTCCATAATATTAAAAATAGCCAGAATCCTGTTCAGTTAGAAAAGGTATATGAACATATTAACAAAATCAAACAACAAAAGTGTGGCCCCAAATATACTTTTGAGTATCCCTTTATGAAAAGTAAATTAGCTGCAAGTCAACCAAACGAACACAATGAATGTTATCATCAATTGTCTTTGCTAGCATGATGCAAATCTTACATTTTTCACACACTGACCAAATTGGAGATTGGTATATCTGCCATAGCTGAAACAGTTAAAATTCATCTGCATGGACCTCAATATACAACTAAAAACTTAATTTTTCTAAACCTTATAAATAAGCCATTACAATCCACCTGCCTCATCAATTCCAAACTTATTATAATTATCTTTGCTAGCATGATTGGGCATCTTTAAGTTATTGCACATGACCAAAGCAAAACTTGGCTTATCTCTCATACATGAAATGGTTCAAATTCATCTTCATAGATGTCATCAAAGAAATAAAAACTTATTTCTGAACCATATAAATAGGCCATTATGATTTAACTGCCTCATCCAGTCCAAAGTCCAAACTTAGATCATCTGTCCTAGTGCTAAATCCAGTCTGCTCAAAATTGTGACACAAAAAAATATACTTGGTTTTTTTGAATACAAGAAAGAAATATTGTTAATTCTGACAAACTGATTTACATTGATGACAAGAAGATTAAATTCTCCCTCACCAAGTCCCCCTCAAAACATTCAAACAAATATGTACCCGACATAAGATGGCAAAGTACTCATCAAAGAAAAGGCAGCTTAGGTCTTGACCAGTTAAGTTACTAACAGCCAGGTTAGTAGGCATTACATTACTTGAACTAAATGGGTTGTGAATGTGGAAATAAAAGTAGATAATTAAAAATCCAATAAAGTCTTGCCAAATGGTCACGAATGACAAAATAAAGAGTAAGTCATCCCTTCCTTCCCCTAAACCTCC
>NW_018397259.1:4165714-4188060 GCF_002168275.2 Theobroma umbraticum | reverse complement strand
GAGAGAGAGAGAGAGACTTTGATTCCAGTCTCGGAACTATTACTCACCCAAAAGGAGGAGAAAAGGTATCAGAGTCCCTTGCAAATATCCACCCAGCAATTTGCACAGATATACCACACAAAATGCTAACATCATTAATATCATGGCAATGGCATACAATGCTTGCCATAAGTAAATACTTCCTTAGATAACCTCATGCAACTTTGACAATTACAAAATTCAACTTTTCACCTGATCAGAAGTTTGATTTGGCATGGTTGAACTTGACATGTGATTATAAAGTGATATATGCACAAAACACACTTCATATATTTGTTTAAGGTTCCCTTGTACACTGCACGGTATTCACATACACTTCCATACTTCAACACCCTTTGTTAATTACAAAAATCAACTATCATTATCCGAATTGAAGTGCATGAGTATAGATGGTTATGCAAAACACAGCTTGTCTAGAAGCAAATCATTGACTTAAGAGGAAGATAATATTAGATAATATTTGACATTTTTGACTGCATTCATAGGGAAGCTTAGTTATTGAACAATGTCGAGCACCTGGAGGGATACAATCCTTCTAAAAGCATCTAAATGCATAGATGTGGATTGCTCAAGATTAGTCAAGACCGTTCTTTTCTTTCCCCAAGCAAGAATACAGCAAAAAATTTTAAACATGATCTTACACAGAAATGCTAGATGCTCAGTTCATGTATTTCAAGAAAAAAGAACAAACTCATCCAAAGAGCAATCTGTAAAGCTTAATAAAACTTCATTTAATACTTGCATGCACTCCTTAACTTTTATACTTTTACTAGCATACCTACACTTTTATATACTTTCAACTATTATAGAGTTCAAAATTTGTACAAAATGGGGCTGATAAAAGACTCTTTTTCTGCCCCTAAAACCATAAGACAAAACTAGTTTAGAACTTGTAGGACTGCTCGAATGCACTTATCATATGTTCCATTATCTTTAGAGCTCCCTTGGAAATAAAACCTAAAATATTTAACAACAGTTAATGCCTTTCCATTCATTATGGTATGTTAGATTTTAGTGCCATCTAATGGCAAGCATGCATTTTCTCCTATTTCTTGCTGATGCCTACTGGGTTCAGATAGAAATTTTTACAATCTGTGTTATGGATACAAGCAAAAAAAGTTTTTCGTCCTAACTGGATATGATAGAGATGTTAAAAATCTCTATTAAAGGTAGAAGAAGAAATATAATACTTGTTAGCATTTTGAACAAACCACAATTTTCTCTCTCCTTTGCAGAAAACCCAGATTCGCAATTAAGAAAAATAAAAAAAAAAGAAATAAAAGCTCCTAACAGACTAACTAAAACAGAAGTGCACGCACTGATGATAAATAAGAAATGTGCATTCCAAAAATAAATTAGATCTGTATCCTACTAATCATCATTTGCCATACCTTTTCTTCCACTTTTTTAAATAATGTAGATATGGTAGGTTGGACAAGTGAACCACGATTTGCCTTTGAGTTTTCCTTTGATTTAGTCACTGTAACAGTTGACTTAGATATTTTTCTAGACTTGGACGCTGAGGTTAGAGAAGTTTGAATTTGTTCGGAGATCTGACTATCTTCTGCAGAATCAGACCTAAGGACCAGAGGAGCAGAACTAATAGTCTGTAACTATCAATTAAGGAACCAAAAACCAGATGCAAAGTAATAATTTAAGTGATTAAATATAGGGAAAAAATGAAGCTTTAAAAGTCAACATCCTGACCTGCAGCAGTGCTGCAACAGGAATATGGAATTAAATAATGCAAAATAAGCAAGATACATTACAAAAGGATATTTCCAATGGTATCATTTTCAGTTAAATCAAGTTTCTTGCCAACTTTCTTCTCTTCTCCATCTGATGGTTCGGCATCACTTCTGATAGGGTCATCCTCAGAAGAAGCCTCAACAAATCTAAATTAATACACCAAAGATGAATATAACTTTCTAAACCTCTAATATATAGATGTTAACATAGACAGAACTCTTAAGCTTAATACATGAATAACTTAGAAAAGAGAGATTATGGACAAGAAGCTTCAATACGACCTCAATATAAAGAACAACAAAATTAAACATTGATACTCAACAAATGTCAACAGAAGTGCATGACAATCCTAAGGAACCTCAATCAACAAACTTATGTGATGGGTCATGTGTTCTATGGGCTCTGATTTTAGAGTATTAGTACTCAATAGCACTGTTCATGACTCTTACTTTATACAGACACCAAAATTTTAGTAGATTAAGATCTGGTTTACGGGTCAGTCATTATGATATATCACCATAAGAGAAAAGAACAACTGTAGCCCTCCTGATAAATGAGCTGCAGGGAAAGAAATCATTTCTAAGTTCCACTACTTCCAAATTGATAGTTGACAAACATCCTATCAATTGAATCCACCATGAAAAGACTTATTTCTACAATCATAAATTCACAATGAGTCAATACAGCCCAATATTTCTCAGATACAAGGATGAGGATAAATACGGACATCTTTCAATAAAAAATACTGAATGTAAAATAAAATAAAACAGTTTGAATTGTACTTGAATCTTTTTCCAGCATTTCTTGTAGAGTGCCTAGTTGGCGTCACTTCCATCTTAGTTGTCAAGTCATTGTCATCATCTGATAAAGCATCTCCAGAGTCATTATCAAGGGACTCTATTTCAAACTGTTTTATTTCTGTTCTAGGAGTCTCTTGCTTGCTAACAGATTCCACCCCTGCACCACCTTTAAAGTCATATTCCATCTGCTGTCCCTGAAACCGGCAATGAACTGAGACAAAGATTAATAAGGGAGCTTACTCTGCAAGTCAAATGAAACACATAGAGGAAATTAAGCATTCAAACCAGAGAAACTATTACAAAAAGAAACCAACCTGACATAGTTCCTTTGGAAAATCAAGTCGGGCTTCTTCTGGGTTCTCATCTTTTTTTCCAATCCACCATGCATCAGAGAATACAATCTGGAATAATCACATTTCCAGTGATGATGAAGAAATATGCTCCAAAAGCCATAAAGCAATGAATATAAGTGTTTGGAACCCACAATGAATCATGAGGCAAAGAAAGAATAATATATTGTCAAACTTAAAAGGCCTGGAACTTTCACATGAAAGACAATTTTTACATATTGATCCCAATGGCATCAAGGGATCATACTGTTGACCACTCAACCAAGGAGAAACTGGAAGCCTGCAGTTTATACGTACACGAAACTAGAGCATGTTATTTGCTCTACATAGAAGAGGGTGTAGACAAAAAAAATGAACAGACCTTACTAACTTTTCTTTTGTCATCTGGCAATGCCCATGAAAATGAAAAACTAAAAGTAACATACACCTAGAAAGAACTACAGCTTATTAGGAAATGCATTTTCCTCAAGCATACCAAACACTATCCACTCTAGGGATATAAAATCCTAATGAGTTTTGAAGCTTATTGTTGAAATTATCTATCCATGTTGTCCTATGTTACATGGACTCCGGAAAGGGTGTCAGACCCGGGTACGCCATTTTTTTCAAAAGATTTTACATTAATTTTGAAGATTAAAGCGTCATATTCATATGAATAGTGAATTGTCCAAGAATTGTCGGACAGGTACATTTGAATAAAGTGAAAAGTCCATGTAACATAGATGCTGTCAGATTTCCTAATGTCCCGAAGATACACTGTAATAGTTGGAAGTCGGGACTTTCAACTTGAAGCTCCAGTTCAAACATCGAACATGACAGGATGTAAGGTTTATGGAAAGAGAAAGAACTACCTTCCGTTGCATATCCTAAACCCAATTCATCTCAATATGTGAAAAGAATTAAAGAAATTTTATTAAAAAAACACCATTTCCTAACTTGGTACAGAATCAGATTCACCAATAAATTCCAGAACAGAAACTACTAATAAAATAAACAAAAGGGTAAAAAAGAAAAAAAGCAGAACGAACCATGTTGTCAAAATAATCCTCACACATAACGTTCTTTCCCCCACGAGAGAACAGCAAAGTCAAATACCTGTTCTTCGGATACACAATTGTCCCAAACAACTTCATTTGACCCTGAAACCAAAAAATAAAAAATCAAACAATTTCCAAAATTAGATTTTATGAAATCCCTAAACAAATTGAACAAAAATGTTTTGGAATCAAAATTTCAAAACCTGAGGGAAATCAAGGTAGAGGATAGGGTTTTTGGAGCCCAAATTCTTGAGCTCGCCGATCTTGCCACCAGAAATGGGAGCAAGGAGTCCGGGAAAGGAGAAAAGGAAACGGTTTTTCCTTTGAGATTTCCTGAGAATATCTTTGCCATGGTGCTTCATTACTAGCTTCGATGGGCTGAGAGGAACAAAAGACTTGGGAGTGGCCGCTGTGTCGGAAACTAAGTTGTTTTTCAAAGCTAATTTCTTCAGTCTTTTCCGCTCTGTGGCTTCAGCGGTCTCTGCAATCGGCGGCTTCTTTGAAGAGGAAGCACGCACCATTTCTCTCCCGATTGGGATTTGGAAATCGAAAACAGTGTTGCTTTTTCACTGATTTCGCTGCACCTTGTGGTCAAGGCGGGAAGTTCCAATTATTTTTGCTGCCTTCTTCAGCCCTCTCGCGATGCAATGCAAGCCCACCCCCTTTTTGGCCTAAACATTTTTTTTTGAATTTTTTTATTTATGCTAATTACAACTTCCTTTCTAACAAAAAAACAAATTTCCTTTTGTAGTAAATAATTTTGGTCAATATTTGTTGCCCATTACCCCATTTAGAAGTTACAACAATAAGATTGAAATGTGTCTTGAGTTACCCAATCCAACTTTCTAGAGCATATGAAATTATTTTTATTTTTATTCACGTAATATAATTATTTTAATTATTTTTATTAATTTTTATATAATATTATATATTAAAAATAAAATTTTTTAAAAAAATAATAAATTCAGAGTCCAAATCAAGTATTTACAAACATATTGTCCAAAAAGTTTATCAAATCATTGTTTGGTTTAATTCTAATGTATTGTTTAGTCTAAATACGTTAGTTTTAGGCAGTAATACATTATCCTAATGTTCCTTTTCCATTTTGTAAAAGAAAAAGGGAAAAAGAGCAAAGCAACGGTACTCCATAACCATAACTGAAAATCCAATCTAGGATCCTCACATCGATATTACAGCAAAATAATCAAAAAGCTTTGAGAAATTGCATTCATGTAATCAATTGGGTGTTTTTCTTCTTCTTTATGTGGGAAATGGCACTGGGTAATGTAACTTTGGCTCCAATTATTCCTTCATCTTCTTGTTCTTGTTGTTTCTTCTTCACTCGAAGCTCTAATCAGAGTGAGATTTTAGGGTTCGAAACCCTAATCAAATCTAACGGCTGTCCCTTTCCCACTGTGAGAAACCGCTGGAGATCCAGCGCTATCGACACTCGCATCGGCATTGTGGAGAACGTGCTGGTTTCCTCTTCTTCCTCCTTTTCCTCCTCCCGCACTGCAACCGTCACCGGAACCGCTGCCGTAGATATCCCCGTGAGTTGTTACCAGCTGATCGGCGTTTCGAGTCAAGCTGAGAAAGACGAGATTGTGAAGTCGGTGATGAATTTGAAGAGCGCTGAGGTAGACGATGGCTACACTATGGATGTTCTCGTTTCTCGTCAGGTAACAAACGACAGTTGTAGAGGCCGTTTTGTACCTTTATATTGATTTTTGTTTGTTGGTTATGGTTTTTTCTTCTTTGTAGGAAGTTTTGATGGATATGAGGGATAAGCTGCTTTTCGAAATAGAATACGCTGGAAATGTGAAAGAAAAGATTCCACCGAAATCTTCACTTCGAATTCCATGGCGTTGGTTGCCTGCTGCTCTTTGCCTTCTTCAAGAGGTGCATTATGTTTTATGCTTTTTCTACTTTTTTTCCCCATTTTTTAGTTGTTATAATTTAGGAGATATTGTTAATTATTTAGAGTATTTAGGAGATATTCTTAATCATTTAGAGAAATTTTGCCTAATTGTCTTCTCTTTTGTAATTCAAGGTTTAATTTGTATGGGCTTAGTTTTAATGTTGGTTTTTCTTCCTTTTTTTTTTTTTGCAATTGAATCATAAAGTAAAATAAAAAAAAATTGCATGTAAAAGCAAGTACTAATATTTTTGAAAATTAAGAAAATTAGTGTTCAAGGTCAGTTATTTTGTTTGAATTTGTGTTATGTTTTAGTCATTTGCTCATTGTAAATCAAGTACTGATTTTAAATTTTTATTTTGTGCTTTTGCTTTGAAACAATTTTTGAGGAAGCGAAAAGTAGTAAACTATTGAAACCTTAAGAGTTGTTTAGTTGTTGCTTTTTTCTATTTACAGTTTCTTCCTTCAAAATTTGCTAAAAAGTAGAAGTAAATTGTATATAGCAAATCATATTTGATAAACAAAAGGGAAAATAGCTAAAATGTAACAGATATTCATATATAATTGTTCCACAGAAAAGCAATTTCCTTCATTTTGTTATTCCAAAAGTCTCGACTTTAACATGTTGTTATTCAAAAATCTTATTTGCTTTTGCATCCAAATTTACTACTCTTTTTTTTAGCTTTTGGAAGCAAAAATTAAGTAGCAAAGGCATTCACCAAAAAAATCCTTAAATAAAACGACATTGTTAGCTTGGAAAGATTGTCGGATATGGGTTTCTTCTGAATCAGGTAGGAGAAGAGAAGCTCGTTCTGGAAATTGGGAGGGCAGCTGTTCAGCGTCCAGATGCTAAGCCATATATTCATGATTTGGTTCTATCGATGGCACTAGCTGAGGTAAGCCAAATAGGCGAAGAGCTCAGCAGCTTTTACTAGCTTTAACATCGGCTTTGCTATGCCTACTTTTCTTATCATAGGCGCTTTCTTGAAGTGTTCAATTGCAAAGACTGGCTTCGAAAAGAACAAGGTGTTTGAAGGATTTGAAGCTCTTGCTCGTGCTCAATGTCTTCTGAGGAGTACAAAATCTCTTCGACAAATGACATTGTTATCTCAGGTTATTCTCATTTCTATTTTGTCCTTTGGCCTCCACCTTACATATTCAAGGATTTGCTAAGATTGGCTTTGGTTCAGTCTGTAATAGGCATCCTCTTGGTTTCATTTGTGTAAATGACAATGTTCACTGAGAGTACTTAGTAGCATACAGTTTGTAACAGACATAAAGTAAACACAATTAAAGCAACCCGAAATTTCTAATGAATTCATCTGATGGTTAAGAACTTAAATATTCAGCTGATACTGATGACTGCAATATTGTTGGGAGGATAGGTGCCGCATTTAGTCAGCATGTAATTTTATACCATCCTTATTACTCAAGGGTTTTTGTCACAGCCTTCTGTTTACATGAAATTTATTGACCATGGCTTTTAGATAGAAGAATCTTTGGAGGAGCTTGCACCTGCATGCACGTTGGAATTATTAAGCTTGCCTCAGTCACCTGAAAATGCTGACAGGCGACGAGGAGCAATTGCAGCCCTGCGTGAACTGCTCAGACAGGGGCTTGATGTAGAAACATCTTGCCAGGTTCAAGATTGGTCAAGCTTCTTGAGCCAAGCACTTAGTAGGCTGTGGGCCTCAGAAATAATTGATATTCTTCCCTGGGATGATTTAGCAATTTCAAGGAAGAATAAGAAATCAATTGAATCACAGAATCAAAGGGTTGTTATTGATTTTACTTGTTTCTACATGGCATTGATTGCTCATATTGCTCTTGGATTTTCAAGCAGTCAAACTGACTTGGTAATTTCTTCATTCTGTTTGGTCTCTAAATAACTTTGATTTTCTGTGGAAGTGGTCGGGTGGGGAGACTGTGTGCTGTTAATTCTTTCTTATTAATGTCACTTTTTACTATATTTGTGTAGATTAACAAAGCAAAAACTATATGTGAGTGTTTGATAACATCTGAGGGTAATGATCTGAAGCTTGAGGAGGCTTTCTGCTTGTTCCTTCTTGGACAGGTATAGATTTTTTCTCCTCCCTTTTATCTAATGTTTCATTAAATTACTGTAGAAATTGAAAGTTTTGTCTACTTGGAAGCTGGAATATTTCTTCATTGAAATATTTATAAAATGCATATGTTGGCTACTAGGGAAGTGAGGCTGAGGTTATTGAAAAGCTTCAACTGCTTGAATCAAGTTCAAATCCTGCTCCCAAAAATTCTATCACAGGGAAGGAGATAAGAGGCAGTTCTAGTACAAATTCATCATTGGTAAGTTTAAACTATCTCATGCTTCACATATGCATCTGAGGCTGCAGTTGATACTCAGTTTCAACTGTTAGGAGGTCATATATGTTTAATAGATTCTTTTCTAGGTGGATGTTCGCATTTTCATTTATCATTAGTTGTTTTGAATTTACTATCAAATGGTGCTTATATGTATGCTAAGAAAGTTTTTTGGACAATTGAGGAGTCTGTTTTATATTCAGGCTGTGAAGGATACATAAAATGGAGTAGTGAGTTGTGTAAAGACTCGTGGAGGGGTGATCATAGCATTTGTCACTAGCAATAGGTTTGCAACAATGATCAGCTTTGAGCTTTTACCTATTTTCTTTGGTGATTGATGAATTTATTGGGCATATTCAAGAAGCTATACATTGGTGTATGCTTTTGCAGATGACATTAATTTGGTTAATGAGATGGGAGCCAGGATTAATGCTTGAGCCATATAATCAAAAGTCTTCAGTTAAGTATGTATGAAATGAAAGTTCAGCAAAGGAAGGATGGCAATTAAGCAAGTGTTAAAATTGGAGAAAATGATATAGTGCAAAATGAGCTGTTTTAGTATCTTGGCTCTATCATGAAAACATAGGATTCAAACATGATAGGTGAAATAGAGAAATTTAGTGTGGACTTGACACTTGTGTGGCAGCAAATGCCTCTTAAGCTTAAGGTAAAGTTTTGCATGATAGTAATAAGACCAGCAGCGCTTGATGCTATTGAATTTTGGGTGGTTAAGCAAAGGATGAAAGTAGTGAAAATGAGGATCTACAAAAAGAATATTTGGATTTAAAAGACAATATATAATTAGGAATGAGTGCTGTGCATTCAGGAACTGGTGGGAATAGCAATCATTGAGCGTAAAACAAGGGAGACATGTTTAAGTTGGTTTGGTCATGTGGGACAAAGGGCTAAATGCTCCATTTTGATTATGCAATTTAATGGAGAATGTTCATTCGAAAAGGGGGAAGGGTAGTCTGATGAAGAGATGGTCCTGTGGGACAAAGGCCTAAATGCTCCTTTTTGATTATGTGATTTAATGGAGAATATTCAGTCCAAACGGGGGAAGGATAGACCGATGAAGAGATGAGAGGAAACTGTAAAGAATGACTTAGTGCTTAATATCTAGATATGGTTCTTAATAAAGCACAATATGACATTATGTTCCCATGTGGCTGATCCCATGACATAGAAAAGGGCTTGATTCTTGCTTTTGTAGAGCACATGAATTTAAAACTGTTGAATGTGTACAAATTCAAGCCATGGGCCATGTTATTTCATGTTCTCGTATTATTGTTTCTTTTCCTATTTTATGACTTGAAGACTAGTATTTGGTAAGGTTCTGTACTTTAGAACAGTCATGATTGTAGTGCTAGTTGGACTGTGTTCCATACTATCCCTTCATATTGTGTAAACTTCTTGTTTATCTTCAAGATTGATGCATTCTCTAATATCAAACTGCCTGGTGAACTTAATCAGGAAATGTGGCTGAAGGATGCTGTGCTTTCTCTGTTTCCTGATACAAGAGATTGTTCTCCATCTTTGGTAAGAGCAAAATGATTGACCTATCAGATTAACAGGGAAGTCTTAACATGTGTATTTATCTGCAGGCTAACTATTTTGGTGGAGAAAGGAAAGCTCCAGGGATCAGGAAAAATAAAGAAGCTCCTCAAACCATGGCCAATCTAAGCCATAGATCACTATCTACAGCTCTTGCATCGGAGAGGCGAGACTTCAAGGATTCTCTTCCCCGTATGAAATCTTCTCTACATATCACGTCAACTGTTAAACAATTAGCACCAACTGATTTGCAGAGCTCATTGGTACCTGGTGACAATAGCAGTGGAAGCAATGTTACTGCAGCATCTGTTCAATTGAAAAGAAATTTTGGAGTAAACCAGAATAAAGCTTGGGAAAGCTGGTTGTTCCAGAGGAATGTGACTGAGGGTTTAACTTTTGTTGCTGTATTAGGGTGCATTTTTTTCACTAGCTTTAAGCTATCAGGAATGAGATTAAGTGGGGTCAGGCACATGTCAATATGGGCCTCCAGTAAACCACATATGAACATAAGCTCCATTACCTGTAAAGGAGATTCTTCCTTAGATTACGATGTAGGCTCTGCTCATATCAAGGGAAGTGGTATTGGTGGCAGGATATCTAAACTTTTGGAATTGGCTAAGGTTCAATTCTGGAACCCTTCAGATGCTAGGAATTTACAAAGTTCCTGCCTTCCTGCTAGTTTGTCAACCTCCATTACAGCAGTGGACAGGAAGCAAATGTCTGTAGAAGAAGCTGAAGCTGTTGTCAGGCAATGGCAAGCGATTAAAGCTGAAGCTCTGGGACCTAACCATCAGGTTAATTGTCTTTCTGAAGCCCTTGATGAGTCGATGCTAAATCAGGTAAAATCTATTGAATGGTTTCATTCAATTTTATGCTTTTGTTATGTCAGCAGTAAGATAATATTACAGTGAAACTTCCCTTTAGTCTCCCTGCCTTACCGACCTGAACCCCAGAAGGGAGGATAAGAAGGGGAAAAAGAAGTGTCTGTTCTTGAACATGAGTGTGTGCTTTATATATGATAAATCATTTTGCCACCAGTGTACTATTTGGGAAATATGAATGTTGCTTCTTGAGAAATACTAGGGTTACAGACATTATATATTGATGATATCTAACTACCTGCAGTTTAGTTGCCTGTTTCACTAGCTGCAGGGGAATACTGAAATTATTCTTTGTTTTCATGTTCGTTGAGGTGGTCAAATTAAACATGATTTCAATTCAGTGAGGAAAATAAACATTTAGAGCACTTTAAAAGTCAAAGTCAAAGAAATTTATTGAATCCACTCGAAATTTATACTTTTGAGTTCTTACTAAGCAAAGATTAGCTCAAATCAAAATCAAGATTAAACCAGTTCAGAGTTTTTAAAATCGAAATCTAAACCTTTGCACAATCTTTGAATTCATTATGTGGAAAGATATTGGTATATTTATCTCAAGATTCTATTCCTGAATGTGGAAGCAACTCTTCATAGCTGAACCCTTTGGCTTTTTGTTTCACATAATTGGTCTGCAGTGGAAAGCTTTGGCTGATGCAGCAAGAGCTAGATGTTGTTATTGGAGATTTGTTTTGCTGCATTTGACCATTCTGCGAGCTGACATTCTGATGGATAGAAATGCTGGGGAGATGGCTGAAATTGAGGCTCTCCTAGAGGAAGCAGCAGAGCTTGTTGACGAATCTCAGCCAAAGAATCCTAATTATTACAGGTGAGCAGAACCTCCTTGGCTTAATGCATTGTTGGAGCTCAGATTGTAATGTTGCTGTATACAGCTATCCATTGGATTAAGAATTACACAGCTTTGAAAGGATGCAGACGGATAATTTCTAGATGTCCACTGCTGATGCGTTAACATTAAATTGCAGCTACATTCCTGCATTACGTGTATAATTTGTCTCTTCAACCAACCCGTTAAATTTTACTTAAACTTTCCTGAAAACCAACACTTGAGACTGTTTTTACTAATCTTACGACTAAGTTGTTTTTTCTTTTGATTGCAGCACTTATAAAATCCATTATATTCTTAAAAGGCAGGATGATGGATCATGGAAATTTTGCGGAGGTGACATTGAAACGCCATCGTGATACAGCATTCTGAAAATTGTAGAAGAAGCCACGACCATTTGACCACTGATCTTCTCTTAACTTAGTTTCTAGTCTTGAAACTTTGCCCTGAGGATGAAACCTGCTACTTTAAAAGCAGATCTCCAAGGCAGGCAGGCTTGTGATGAAATTTGAGTTTGGTGAGCCGTCGCATCTCATTAGTGGTAGGGATTGCCATTGCCTTGATTCTAACAGATAACAGTTTGTAAATGTCGAGAAACCTTTGAGAACCTAATATCAATTCTTTCATTGTAAATGCGAGTTTAGCAGACTTGGGGTTATATAAGGGATGTATGAGTAGTGAAAATGGAGCTCAGTTCGTTTTTTAAAATGTTTTGTCTTCCAGTTTCATTAACATTACAAGTATGATCAATAAGCTAACTAGATAAGGTAAATTAATAAATTTGGCAAATTAAGGTGTCCCAAATGTGGTTAAAGAGTTGGAAAAGCCTTCTTAATAATTCATCAATTGTACAGAAAATTAGAAAACAAGGATTACTGAATGTAATTTTGTTTTCATTGATCATTTATAATGTAAATATGGAGAAAAGGAAATGAAAACACTTTCTAAAACTACATAACTGGCCCGTAATATATATATATATATATATATATATATATTAAAACTAGAGAAAAATAAGATTTGAAATATTAGTGTTTGTCATATTTTGTTTTTTTGAGTTAGAATTGTGTATCCATAACAAGTAATATTAAAGTATATTTAAATTTTTATTAATATAAAATTTTCATAATAAATAATAAAATTAAAATAAATTCAAATCAACTTAAATGTTTTTATTTATGGATGAAATAGTCAAAATAACAAGACGTAGGTCTCTCTTTATTCAATGCAGCAAAATCGAGTTTTAAGTTACTTAAATCTTAATAGCGTTTGGTATGAGAGAAGTTGAAGCACATTTCTTGTAATGTGTCTAATTAAATCACATTATAGTGTTTATTTTATAACAAATCATTGTAATATTAGATTGCAATGCAATCACATTATAGTCAAAGGATGTAACGTGATTGTAATTCAAAATCAATGTAATCACATTACATTACACTCTGTAATGTTTTTAAAGATATTTTTACTTTTCAACTTTATTACTTTGTTAAAAATATTTTGTAATATTATAATTAAAATAAAAAATATTAAAATAAAATATATAATATAAAAATTAAAAAATAAAATAAAATATAAAAAATTAATATTTATACAATACAAGAAAAAAATTTAAAATAAAATATATAATATAAAAATTATATTAAATATATAAAAATAAAATATATAAGATTATAATAAAAAATAAAAATAAAATATATGTAATTAAAAATATATTTAAGAGGTGGTATTATATAAAAATTAATAATAAAAAATATAAATTTATTAAATTTATATTTTAATAAATAAAAAAAATTTTAAAAATTAATATTTTATTTTAATAAAGTACTTATAAATTAAAAACTGTAATGTTATTTTTTTTATATTTTAATTATTATTTTACTTATATATTAAATACTATAATATTATTTTTTTTACACTTATATTACTTGTAATCAAATTATATTATAAAGAACCAAATATCATCTTATTTCATGTAATACATATATACGATCAGAGCATTTATCCTGAGCTATAATTAATTTTATTTTTTTTCTGATTGGTATTCTTTAACAAAGTGGAAAATAATGTAATGGATAAAGAAAAGATTCAGCAACAATGGACGTTGTTGAAGGGGGGTTTAAGTAATTATCCCGGAAAGACTTTCCTGGGTTTTTCACTCACATTCTCTACCCTCTTTCTCTCTGTCTCTCATCATCACATCTTAGTTACCCAATGGTACTTAACAATTTTAATCTTTCGTTACATTTGTAAATTAAGTATAAATTAGGGGAAAAAAAGGAAGAAGAAGAAGTAACATTACCCAAAGTTTGGATTTTGGGTTTGGGATAGTTGGCATGAATTATCAAGGCAATCGGGAGGAGGAGGAGGTGGAAGCGGCGAAGAAGAGATGCCGAGTGTTGATAGAGAAAATAGACTCTTTGGGCATCACCATCACCCAACCTTGCAAGCACACCCTCTCCAAGTTGGCCCATTCCGAGCTCTCTTTTCTCTCTCGCTTTCCCAATCCAACCTCTTCTCAACCTCTCAGGTTCAACTCCTCCTCCTTTCTGTAATTGCAATCATTTTTCATATTCTTATTACTAATATTCAGCTCTGCTATTTATGTTTTTACTTCCTCAACAGTTGCAGATATTGAAAGCTAAAAAATGGTAAAAACATGTAGAAGCTTATTTGATTAAAATGAGTAAGTGGTCGCATACATTGTTACATAAAATCCTGCATCTTATTATCCAAAAAAATAAAAAATTTGTTTTTTTTATTCAAAAATAGTATATTTACTTTTGTATCTAAATAATCCCTTTAAAAAAAAAAGTCGCTTTTTGGCTTTGAGAACCAAATTAAAAAGATAAATAACAAAAGCAACAATCAAAGAGTATCTTAAAACGTGAAAACCGAGAAGTAGAAATGGAAAAAGTAACAATTATGCATAGCATTAATAATAAGCTAAAAATTAACAAAGGATTTCATTGTCTTGTGTTGGAATGAACAGTGTCAACATTGGGCACCTGGAAGCCGTTGTCCACATTCTTCAACAACCTTTCTTAACTGCAGTTTCCCGTGTTTGCAAGCCACTTCCACTTCCATTTTCAAATACCAATAAAACCGATTCTTCTTCTTCTTCCAATCCCATCCATGTCCATATTGTATGTACTCTCAATAAGAACCCAGTTTGGATTATTGTTTCTGATAGAAACCCAAACTACATTTCTTGGTATCCAAGTAAGAAAACCAAGGGTTTTAAGTCTAGAATTCAAAAAGTCCTTGATGCAGCACAGTCAACCAACACCTTAAGACCCTTCTCTATTGTCCTCTTCTTTTCAAATGGACTCACAAACTTTATTCATCAGAAGCTCAAGGATGAATTTGGGGCCTCCAAGCTAGCACTGGAGTTCTCTGACTCTGATTTTGATTTCTGTGAGGAATTTGAAGGTGAATGGATTAATGTAATTCCGAGGTCGTATAAAGAGACATGTATACTTGAAATTAAGGTTGATTGTGTTGTGGATGATGCGGCGAGTTCTGAACATGGGACAAAAGATCCGTTTGTGAATGTTTTGCCTCCTGAGTGTCAAGGAAGCGATGCGCATCTAAACTTGGGCTTAGGCAATTCTTTTTCTGCTCTTGTTTCACAAATGAAAAAGGTGGGGTCCACTAAGGTGGAGGAGTTCCCTGGTGAGGATGATTTTGTAAACTTTGATACAACAGCTTTGATAGCCCTTGTATCAGGAATCAGCAATGGTTGTGCAAAGGAACTTTTGAAAAAACCAGAGGTTGAACTGCGGCATCGGTTCAAGGGAAATTATGAATTTGTGATTGCACAGGTAAAATTTTCATTCAAGTTATAAGTCTTTCTATTGTTTCATGGCACATAATTTTAAGAATCTTGATGATGCAAATTGATCCAAATTAATAACATAAAATTTTTTCCTCCTGTCTTTGCATTTCCCCATGAAAGTTAGATAGCCTAAAATAGTTTCTAGGCATGAATTCTAGGTTGAAATCTATGTTTCTTGAAGGTTCAATATGTGTGTGTATAAAATGTCTGACGAAAATTTTGTTTATTTGTGGAGTGAAGTTTGCTAATCACTTGCTTGCACTTGTTCATGTGTTGGGCTATACATTATTTTAAAGATGAGGAATGACTGAGGAACATTTCTTGTGAAATTAATTACAACGGTAGGAGTTGGCTCACTGTGGCCATATCAGATGGTTATATCTCCTCACCCCCACCCAACCCATTAAATGATAAGGTTAAAGAAATGTTCAATTTTCTTGTTGACCTCTAGCCTCTAGGTGAAGCATGTCTCCACTGGGACAAAAGAAGAAAGCATTCTCGCACTTTCTCTGTCCATCTTTTTCCACAATATTTAGTAATGAAGCTATTAGTAATGGCAGACTCTTTGCTCATCGTTTCCGTAGTTAAAGTATATACTTATCTTTGGAAACCTGAGGCTACTTCTATGAGACTTACATCTCTAAACATTGGAGGAGATAGGTTTGTTCCAATGGAAAGTGCCCATGGAAGTCATATGACTGGCAAGTCTTACCCCATGTAATACCTATCCTGCAATCATGTTACAGTTGATTTCCTTGTTAATTTAGTAAGCTTGTATCTGGTTTGGGAATTCTTCTTCTTTACCAATTTGCATTTATGGTAGTAACTTGAATTACTGCTCAGAGCAATGGAATAATTCCAGTATCCTTCATATCTTTGTCTTCTTTGCATCACAAAATCTTGTCGTGCTAATTAAGTATTCAAAAAAATCCATGATATTATTTTCTGCTGCTGTGCAGAATTTTAAGCAACCAGAACTGTCATTTTCAGCTCCTAATTTGTCATCAATCTTAACCTCACCCACCCCAATGAATTTGCAGATGCTTTCTGCCTTTCCTACCAAAATTACAAACCCTATATAACCTAGTTCATTAAATTGTAGCTGGGTCTAAATAACCTAGTTCTTTAAATTATAGCCTGCCTAATACAAAAACCATGTGGGCTGGTGCTGATATATGCTACATCACTGTCTGGGTCTTACTCAACGTAACTCCCCCAAGTGCCTTCCCACAAAGAGGGTAAAGAAAAAGTGATTTTGAGTGATAAGCATAAATTTTCCCTTTTTCTTTGAATAGACATTTTGGACTTTATGATGCTGACTTTTCACTTATGTTATTGTTAACATAGACATAATTTGTTTTTATGCCTTTTAAGGGGTAGTTTATATTAGACTTAGATCAGTTGCAGTAAGGTTTGTATCTCTTGCCAGGCAATGTCTGAAATTCAGAACCCAATACATGCAGACCTGAGTGTGGCTACATCTGGAAAGAGAGGCATCATATGTGAAAGTGTTCTTTCAGAGTTCAAGGAGTTAGTATTGATGTGTGGAGGAGGTAATGAGAAGAGCAGAGCTGATCAGCTACTGAAATGCCTCCTGTGAGTTTTCTGATTACTGTTACTAAGATATTGCAAAGTAGGGAAACTAATTGGCATATTGTGCTTGTCATCACTTGGAGGTTCTTTGATAGCATGATCTCTGTCTTTCTAATTTTGTTTTTATGTGAAATTATTGTCAAAAGATGTCATTTTTTCCCTATTTATTTCTCATTTCAACCCTCCCAGGCTAACAGGTAATCTATAGGTTGCCATAATTGTTCAAATGTTAATCATAAATCCCGGTAAGATTTGATATCACAAATCCTTAAGAAAAATGTTTTAGAAATTGAATCCTTTATTGAATATAATTTGTTGGGTCAAGTTTAGTTATTAGTAACAGTAACGAACTGGCTTGTTTTACCAGTGCCTTAATACCATCCAAATGAATTAAGACTATACAGTCAGTAGTGTTTCTTTGTCAACATTCTTACTGGGATTTATGATTAAGACAAGCATTGTCCGATTCATGCCTTTTTCCCTTGCTTTACTGCTAGAAATTGCATAAATCTGATTTAAAATCAGATGTAATCATTTCTATGGCTAACAATTCTACTTGCTGAAGTTAAGTCTTTATTTTGTATCAATGCATATCAAGTGGTCCGTAACTTCTAGCACTAATCTCGATAGGATTTTGATGTAAGATAGCTAGAAGTTACCCTATATTTACAAGACCTTGGTACTCATGTAGGAAACTGGGCTGATTAGGGCTTTTGTGGTTAATTTCTAGGGTTACTGGTGGTAAAAAGATGCGAAATTATACGAATAATTAGGTTCAGTTTGGATTTACTGTAAGGTCAACCTGGGCCGAGAAATCGAGGATTTAGAGAGCTATTTAGGGCAGTCCTCATACTGTGACAGTACACGTCAAAGTAGGAGGAATGGTTCCTTATGAAGGGTTTACTTTGATAGTAATCTGATGCGAGTGTAAGGATTTAACTAAGGGATGGGGTATTTAGGTTGTGGTAGCAAATCAAACTAGCACCAAATCTGGTTTCAAATATGAAATCTCAATTAAAGCAACAGAAATATCAATAAAGAAGAAAAATAGTTAGAATTACACCAAGGCTTCTCTAGGAGTCATATCTAACGTTTATTGATTTAGATTTGCAAAGTGCAACAGTGCTGGGATAAAAAAAACTCAGGTAATAGTTTTCTTTTCATGAAATAAGTTACAAGCTTTATATCTAGGGCTATAACAATCTTATTCCTAGAACCAAAATTGACTTAAAGGAACTCCTAAACCATAAGAAAAGCATATACACATAAGTAAAACTTAGAGCACAACCCTTAGACTCAAAATCTTTAAGCAATTGTAGGATTACCAGAACACCCAATGCTTAAAAATAAGGGGAAGAGGATAAACTAAAACCAAACAAACTTCTATCCCTTGAGAAACTTAAAATGAAAACAATAATATCTATTCTGGGTTAATTCAGGTACTAAATTGGTATAGATCAAATAAAGATCCTAATTCCAGATTTTCTTGAATTTAGAATTTGACTTTTCTCAACATTTTTGTATGTGTGAACTGTTACAGGATTGTGCGAGATAGCCCTTCAGAACGACTTATAGGCCTACCAACTACAAGAAAGCTGGCACTGAAAAACAAGATTGTGTTTGGAACTGGTGATTACTGGCATGCTCCGACTTTGACTGCAAATATGGCATTTGTGAGAGCAGTTGCACAGACTGGGATGTCTTTGTTTACCATTGAGCATAGACCACAGGCATTAACTGGTAACTAGCCATGGTAACCAGTGAGACATGCTAGGCAGAGGAAATCCATTTTTCGTTAAAGTGTTCTAGGGCTATCTGTACAGTTGTCAGCTATGTCTTGTATATGGTAGAGCAAACTCGCATTTTCACTTACAGTAGGCTGTTTCAATTAATGAAAGTCATATTTGGAGAACATATTAAGGAAAGATGACCTCTGATAGCCCATCAGATAGAGACTGATAGATTTTAACAAATTGCCGTAACAGACATTAGCCTTTTATGTTATTATCATTGTCTCATATTATGGTTGGCCACAGAAGAAGCTTTGGAATTTGCACTAATAATTTACAAAGCCCTTTTAGTTGCACACTTGCCCATTACTTCACATGTTTCAGATATCTGGCAGAACACATGCTTGCTAGCAAGCTCATGAATCATGATCACACTCCATTATTTCTCACACCTAAGTAACTCCTGGATGTGTTGTTACTAGTCATGCACCTTGCTTGTTAGAGTAACAAGTTTGAGATGGTTACATGTTAATAATTAATGCAAGAATGGGAGTAGTATGGTGTGTATCATAAAAAAAATTTGGGAACCTCTAAAATATTGTCAATGTGCCTATTTGTTGTCGTAGTAAATCGCCAATAAATATTAGTATGAATGTGTTTTTCCTGTGTGTTTAAATGTGTGTATTTGGCTTTTCATTTGATAATTAACAGACGGGATACAGGGATCGAAATATTCCAGTTCGTTAATCATTTCTATTAACAAAATGCTTACTTCATCACAAAACAGATGTCCTAGTGTTATACCATGTGAAGCTTAAATTTTGTTTTGATATCCTTACTTTATGTTTTGGTTATTGAATATTGATGATATCTAAGAGTTTATTACCATTTACAATTTTGTACTCTTACAAGGCAGGGATGCCGAGATGGAAGGTAATTGTTGATGAATTATAACTAAACCCTAAGCTAAACTAGAATTAAATCTTTGATTGACTTTTCACTGACTTGCGGTAGTACTTTACCGAGCCTAGTCCTCTAACATTCTCTAGATGAAAAATATGCCAGGATGATTTCTGCTTGTGGTTTGTCAAAGGGAAACCAGGTTGGTAACCTACTTACACTGCAGTAGAAGAGCAATCCTTTTGACCATTTTACTCATTCAGTTAATTTTCTTTTATGCCTAGCCTCAGGTGCGGGGTTGATTCTCAGAAGAAAAATTTTTCATAAAAACACCCATAAATCTAAACTGATGTATTTCTGCAAATAGCTTGAATGATATCAATACAGTGCAAAAAGCCAATAACAAATTTTCACACTAAATATAAAAAAAAAAGAAAAAAAAAAAGGCGAAGACCTTCCCCATCAGAAAACTGGGAAGCTGTCGAATATTAAGTACGTATAAAGTATGCTTAAGAGAAAAGAATTTAAAGCTTCAATCTAAACTTGCAGTTACTAGCTTTAATGCTGATGATATTGTTAGCAGATAAACTATCAACCACCAAGTTGCAGTCTCCCAAGATCCTCACCTTCCTCAGCTTTAACTTCCCTAGTTTGATTGCTACAGGGGCATCGACCTTAAGATCCAGAGGTATCTGTCCTGTTTGCTGCTGCTCTTGCAGGGCTGACATCAAAGTGCTTCCAGCCTCTGTTTGTCCTGTTAACACCAAGTCCAACTTTGTTATGTTCTGGTGACCTTGGTAGAACTTCGGCAATGATCCTTGACACAGCTTTGAGTGTGTATACCACACGCTTAATTGCCCTCCTTGCTCGTAGTATATTCCGATTTTCTTGTTGGGATTATTTGCTGTGATCTGGACGTCGAAGTTTGCATACAAGGTCATATCAAAGTTGAGCCTCAAATCACTTATTCTCAGGCTGTCAATAGAGTATTTGGGTAGTTTTGGGCGGAAGGCAAGGTAGAGAATGCCAACGGTGGCACCAAGGATTATCAAGAGGAGGACAATGAGGCTAATTGTCCAACATATGCACCTGCAACAACAGCTCCTCTTCTTTGGTGGCCTTGTGTGAATCACAGGAATGGTACGTTGTGGCAGCCGATGCTGAACCGGGCTACCTTTTTCCGATGTAGCAGAGCCAGGAGGCACCAAAGGCGCTGTCGGAGCTGGTGCTTCAACATCCACCACGGGATGAATTTTCTGCTGCTCTGTCATAACTATTCTTTCTTGTTTTCTTTCCTCAAACAGGTTTCAACACTACTAATATGAGAAAGCCATGGCAATGCTTTGGAAGCGTCATAATATATAACAACAATTTGACTTTTGGTTCCTTATATGACTTGCCCTTCAACCTAGACATGTGCTTCTGTGGTATGTCTTGATTTGTCCATTAAAGGAGCAGAAACTTTTGGGTTTCAAAAGTCTAACCTGCTTAACCTAATAACAACATATACAAAAGCAAAGCATATAGGGTAGTTCAGCTAAAGTAACAAGAAAGCACCCTTTGTTCCTTGTAGGTAACACTCATTTTATTCAAACCCTGTTTTATAAGGCTTTACAAAGTGCATTACAAGCCTGTTAGATGTTTGTAGTTGGGGCTTGCACAATCCGAGAAGGATCCAAGCTTTGTAAAGTGACGTTTTACAATATTTTGTTTAAGTTTAGACAAAAAATTTTGAATAATTTTTCTCACCTTCGTTTACAAGAAAGTGGCCAAGGGAAAGAGAGAAAGGAAGAGAATGGTATTCGTATATCATACAGCACCTTAGGAACAGAATATATTCTGCAAATACTTACAAACTCAACCGCATTGCTATTTCATAGATTGTTTAGGTGACTTACTCCTTCATTAATGGAGGAAGCAATGATAAGGGAAATTCAGCATCTCAAGAACCATTTGTTGCAGCCAATGTCGTTTTCCATGTGTACCCAGTCAATCTTTACAGTGATAATTTAAGGGAAATTCAGTTTTCATACTATCTAATATGGGCAGCCAAAAGTCCACACCCAAAAAAAGACCTGTGTTAACTTGCCCTGTTTTAGGCCTTACGAAAAGCCCACATGCTTCCTTAATGCTTAGGCAACCACTACCATTTGAGATCAGGGAGCCCATGGCTTGAACTAATTGAAAGCAGAAAATGTGTTAAGCTTAGCTTCTCAAGGTACATTTATGTCTTGATTGCTGAGACTCACACTTGTTGAAACACCTGCAGCAATATTTCAACTTACTAAATGGATATCAAGGAGATCTAAGCACATACTATGACTTATAAGTCAGAACGCAGGTAGCTTTCCAGGTCTCTGATCTACCTTACATATATTTGGAACTTAGTGTTTTAAACTTTAAAATACGTCTTTTAGAAGGCATTATGCTTTTATTCTCGCAGGCAGCTCGCAACTCTTGACAGAAGCACAAAGATTGACAGATGAACGAATATATTTTTTCTTTTTATAAGCCACAGATAATTTCATTACCCTCCCTATAAAAACAATTCCATCCAACCCTATACAGAGCTTCATGCTCACAATCCCACCCTTTGTACGAAACATTACATCCTAATACTATATCATCAATTTACAATCCAACTTCCTGTACAACCCCAACAAAACCACAGCTAGTCACTCAAGAAAATACATAACTACCTGCTGAACACTCTCCCAATCAGCCATACCCAAAGCAGACAGGGGATGAAGCAAAAACCATCACTAAAAGATAATAGCAC